>NC_043706.1:36325624-36396384 GCF_006229205.1 Suricata suricatta
CAACTGGGGCTCCCTAGAGCAGGACTGTCTCTTATCCAACTGAGGCTCCCTGAGGCAGGGCCATGTCTCTTCCTTCCTCTTAGGAGCTCTAGGCCCATCTGTTCCCAGGATCTGCTCTGTCTGTGAAGTGTTGGAGGGAGGCAGGGGCTGAGTCCTGAAAATTAGAAGTCACAGACATTGGGGCTGTGGAGCTGTTGAGCCTACTGGTGGTCAGCACCAGACTTGTTGCCAGTGTGATTTGAGGCTGGAGGCAGGACATGGCAATGGGCTAGAGTTATCTCATCTCAAAAACATGGCTTCATCAAACTATCCCAGGGTGGCCAGGAGGAAAGTCTGAAGGTGGTGCTGGGTGGCCCTTAGTGACTGCCTTTCCTGTCCCTGAGCCAAATAGGCACATGACAAGAGAGGAAGGCCGTGTGTGTGTGTGTGTGTGTGTGTGTGTGTGTGTGTGTGTGTAAGAGGTGTTGCTGACTCCAAGAGGTCAGTCCTGGAGGAGCAGGGCGGGGCACCCAGAGCAGGGACAGTGAAGGCCTGTGGTGTTGGGCTCAGCTCCACGTCTCTCCGCCACAGTGCTGCAGGGCCACGTGTACCGGTTCTGCACAGCTGAGGGCCTGTGGCTGCGCCAGGACAACTCCAGCCTGCCCTGGAGGAACCTGTCCGAGTGTGAGGAGTCCAAGCGAGGGGAGAGAGTGAGTTGAAGTTGGGGGCTTCGAGTCATGAAGGGTAACGGGGTCCCAGCTGTACTGGGCATCTGGTGGGCTGGTCTGTGGCCATCTTGTCTATCTCCCTGCTTCTGGGGGCTTTGCACACCGTGCTTGCTGGGCGGAGGTGATGTATGTTCACCCCCCTGGCCTCAGGATGAGGCCCTGGAAACCCAAGGACCATTGCATAGGTTATTTTCTTTCTTAGTTCTGGGGTCCCTGGTGCGGCCTGACCTGGGGCCCCACCTCTGCCCCTGTCCCACGGGAAAGACGGATGCGGGAGAGGAGGGTGTGGGCTGCCTCACGTGCACTGTATCCCTCGTGTGCACACAGAGCTCCCCAGAGGAGCAGCTCCTGTCCTTTTCCATCATCTACACGGTGGGCTACACACTCTCCTTCTCCGCTCTGGTCATCGCCTCGGCCATCCTCCTGAGCTTCAGGTAAGGGGCCTGGGGGCCCAGAGGGGCTGTTTCATCCCAACTCCCCATGCTGTCCCCAGTGGATGAGGGAACACCAAACCAAAGCGACAGTGCCACAGGTTCTTCTCCTAAGAGATCTCCTGAGATCCTGTCCACTGAATACGAGGCTGGAAACATGGGATATGGCACTGTACGCCTGGTCTAATCTCTACTCTGTAAGAGCATGCGTAGAATGCTGCCAAAGAGAACAGAACAAACACCATACAAACATGCAAGGCACACATCCCCAGACCTTTATTATGGGTGGTAGGATTAGGGGGCATCCCCTCCAGTTGAGCATGTGAAGCTTAAATAATCAGGAATTCACTTTGATTTTAGGTAAGAGCTAAGGGTTTAGAGATTCTGCCCTCTTTGGAGCGTATGAGCCCCTGGAAAAGGTCTTCCTTAAGTCTAACCTCCATGAGCCATTCCTTCCAGAGGACCATGTTCTTCCCACTCCCTCTGCACTGGGTGGAGGGTAAGCCAAAGGGACTGGGTTCAAGGTCAGGAGCAATTCTGAGTGCAAGGACCTCAGGATACCAGCCCCACAGAAACAGGACAAGCCTCATTCCTCCTGTCGCCTCCATGGACCTGGCACAGTCAGTGCTGGGCGCAGTGTTTGATAGATGCATTCACTCAGTGAATATTCTCCCCTTTAATTGTGAAATATTTCAGAGATCTGAAACTACAATGGCTGATACTGATCACTGGTGCACTCAATGCCCAGCCTGAGAGCTAACGCCTACCACACAGTCAACACACTCACGCTGCCCGGTGTAGCCCACCCTGCCACTGTCCACCACCCCCAACCAGAGGGAACCCCTGAAGGGGCTACTTATAATCCCCAGGCATCTCTATACTTTTGCCACATTTGTAATATCTGTACAAATATACAGCTGTGGATTTTGCATATTTTAATGGTATGTTGTACATATTCTTTTGCAATGTTATTTTTGGCCTGGCATGTTTTTGTGAGATTTATTTACATTAATACAGGTGGTTCTGTTTTATATTAACTGTCATTCCAGACTCTATTGTATAATATATTACAATTTATTTTTATCACTTTAATGGACATTTGAGGTATTTCCTTTTTTTTTCTTCTCTGAATTACAAACTTTGCTACAAGGCAAATTCTTACTTATGACTCCTTGTGCATTTCTCCAGGGGCATGTACCTCTGAGTAGAATTGCCTAGTCTGAATGCCATGTGCTTTTAAAAATTTATTAGGGGTGCCTGGGTGGCTCAGTTGGTTAAGTGTATGACTTCAGCTCAGGTCATGATCTCACAGTTTGTGAGGTTGAGTCCCGCGTCGGGCTCTGTGCTGACAGCTCAGCAGGCTGGAGCCTGCTTTGGATTCTGTGTCTCCTCTCTCTGCCCCTCTCCTGCTCTGTCTCTGTCTCTCTCTCAAAAATAAATAAACATGTTTTTTAATATAAAAAAAAGAAAATTTATTAGGTGAAGTTCCTCTCCAAAGTGGTCATACCAGTTTGCCCTCTTACCAGTAATAAATGAGTGCCCTTTACTTAATATCCTCACCAATATTTAGTATTTTCACTAACTGTTGCTAATCTGAAGGGTGTAAGAGATCTCGTGATTTTAATTTGCATATCCCCGATTCTTAGAGAGATCAAGCATTTTTGTGTTTCGTTTTGTGAATTGCTTATTTCTATAAGCAAGTTGTTCACTTTTTTATTGGTTATTTGGCTTTTTCTTTTTTTCTTTGGCTATTCATTATATATCCTGGATCTTAATTTAGGATGTATCCTCTTTTAGTCTGTGGTAGATTTTTTTCACTTACATTATGGTGCTTTTATGCCTGGAAGTCCTTAATTTTAATGAGATGAAATATATCAATGTATCCATTTTGTTGATAAAGTTTATCACTAAATATTATCAATTGATAAAGATTAATTTTGCCAATTGGTAAAAAAAAACTATCGTATTTTTCCCAAAGACCAAATTCCTTTATGATCTTATTTAAGGAATCTTTCCTTGGTGCCTGGGTGGCTAAACTGGTAGAGCATCTGACTCTTGATTTGGTCTCAGGTCATGATCCCAGGGTCATGGGATCAAGCCCCATGTCAGGTTCCACGCTGAGCTCTCTCCGTTTGCCTCTTCCCCACTCTTGTGCTCTGTCTCCCTCTCTAATAAAAAAGACAAAAGATCTTTAATGAAAAGAAAATCTTTCCTGATCTTAGGGTCATAAGTTTTGTAGCACATCCCTTATAGTTCTTTAATCCACCTGTAATTAATTTTTGTCTATGGTGGAAATAAGAGATTTAATTTTATTTTTTCCATCTATATATAATTAATTGTTTCAGTATCATTTACTAACAGTTCATCATTTCCCCTTGGATTTGCAGGGGTTTGCCATGAAGCAAGAGTTATCTTTGCCTGGGTTGGTATCTGTCACTTGTATTCTTGCCCATTGGTTTATTAATCCATCTGATTGTCTATACCATGGGGCCTTAACTACTATAAATTCACTGAAAACTCTCCCCACAGTAAAGACCTCTACTTTGTAGTTCTTAAATTGTTTTTAATGTTTATTTATTTTTGAGAGTGAGAGAGAAAGAGCACGAGTTGGGGAAAGGCAGAGAGAGGGGAAGACACAGAACCTGAAGCGGGCTTCAGGCTCTGAGCTGTCAGCACAGAGCCTGATGCGGGGCTCGAACCCATGAACCATGAGATCATGACCTGAGCTGAAGTCGGATGCTTAACCAACAAAGTCACCCAGGCACCTGGTCTCCTTTGTGGTTCTTTAGGAGGGTCTGGACTATGGCTTGGCCCTTGGTTCTTTATATGTTTTAAGAGTTCCAGGAAAACAAAAAATCAACACTGTTGGAATTTTTATTGTAGCCATTTTTATTAATTTATCAGTTAATGTGGAGAAAAGTGATACAGTCAAAATAGTGAGTCTATCCACAAATGTGTAATTTTAAGTCCTATCTATTTTAAGCAAATGTTATTATATTCTCCATAGAGATCTTGCCCATCTTCTGTTAGACTTATTTCTATGTAGTCAATTAAAAAATTATATATGAATCTTTAAAATTTACTTTTTATTTGTTTATTGCTGATATATATATAAACACACATCAGCAGCCATGATGAATGAACTCTCCCATCAGTTCTAATAATTCGTGTGTAGATTATCTTGGGTTCTCTATAAAGATACTATACTATCTACATAATGACAATTTCATTCCTTTATCTCCATTTCGTATGATTTTTTTTGCCCCCTTGCCTTCTTATAGTGGCCAGGATCTGTATTACAATGGTGAATGGATGTAATGATAGCTTTGTAAGGCTAGACAATCGTTATTTTCCTGATTTTGAAGAAAATGCTTATAAAATTTCTCAGTTAAAAATGATGTTTGTTCCGGTTTAGGTTGATAGCCCTTATCAGGTTGAGAAATGCCCATATATTTGCAGTTGGCCCTGCATTTTTACATGAAAGGACATTGAAAATGTGCCCAATATATTTTGAATTCCTACCATGTGCTTCACCCTAATCCGTCTCTGAGACATGTGAGATGTGGGTCCTGTCCTCAAAGAAGCAAAGTCTCCAATGGGGACAGTGGTCTTCACACAGAAATACTTGGATTACACATGACTGTAGAAAAGAAGATGCTGTAGAGAGGAAGATAGTGTGGATGGAGGGTGGGTGATGCAGTGACCACACATCTGAAGGCTCCACCGTGAGGCAGGACTTACATTGGACCCAAAGAAGGGCGTTTTCAGAGGAGGAAAAGACAGAGGCTCAGTCCCAGAGGCAGAAACATGCCTGAGAACTGGGGGGTTGTGGAGCAGAAGTGCAGGCCACCTTGCTAGGAAAGAGCCTGCTTTCTCCCACAGACACCTACACTGCACCCGGAACTACATCCACCTGAACCTGTTTGCATCTTTCATCCTCCGAGCTCTGTCCGTCTTCATCAGGGACGCAGTCCTCAAGTGGATGTACAGCACGGCCCCCCAGCAGCACCAGTGGGATGGCCTCCTCTCCTACCAGGTGTGTGGTGTGTTCAGGAAGGGCCTGGGGAGGGATAGACAGTGGGTGAACGCCAGCTTCCCCAAATTCACCCAGACCTGGCACAAAGAAAGGCAAGAGCTGTCCACACCTGGTCCTTAGGAGTCCCCAGTCTGACGGGAGAGGCACTCCACCCTGGGGAACCCCCAGTCTGACGGGAGAGGCACTCCACCCTGGGGAACCCCTAGTAAGGATGTAGACACCCTCCCTGCCCTTAAGGAGTTCTGTCTGACACAGGAAGTGGTCTTTGGAAACAGACCCAGGCTTGAATCCCAGCTCTGCTACTTACTATTTGTATAGTTTTGGGACGAGTCATTTAATGTCTCTGAGCCTCAGTTTCCTCACCTGTATGAGGATAATATTAGCTTCCTCCACCCAGGATAGTGATTCAATGAGCTAAAGCAGGTCAAGTTCTTGGCACTGGCCCTGGCAAAAAGGTATTAGGGTTCTCATCCAGCATTCACTGTGGGCGGATAGCAGCTGGGGCAGGATAGGGAGGGGGGTCAGGAGAGGCAGGAGGCAGAACTGTTGTCCCCTGGGGACCCTTCCTCTGCCCCCAGGATTCTCTGGGCTGCCGCCTGGTGTTCCTGCTCATGCAGTACTGCGTGGCGGCCAATTACTACTGGCTCCTGGTGGAGGGCGTGTACCTGTACACGCTGCTGGCCTTCTCCGTCTTCTCCGAGCAGCGCGTCTTCAGGCTCTATCTGAGCATAGGCTGGGGTAAGGCCCACCGTCATTCACCGTACTCGCTCCTCCGCCCCAACCGTGGCATGGGAAGCGGGGGACCCTGACCTCTCTTGGAACTACTGCCCTCAGGCTACCCCCCCCCCGGAAGCCATCTTGGTACTCAGAACACACTGCCAGGCCAAGGAGCAGGGCCCACTGGATATAACTCTGTCCTGGGCACCACCGAGGGCTATGGTTACCCTCCCATCTCTGCATCACCCTCCCCACTTAATGGAGGCAGAAGCCTCCCCACTGTCTGGCCAGATACACCCCACACGTACACCATGGACAGCCATGCACTGTCCTCAAATACCTCTACTCCTAAGACTCCTGGGGATGGAGCCCCACGCCCAATCTTTGGCACCCAGGCCCTGAGGGAACTGGAGAGTCCTGGGCCTCAAAGTAGGGGGTCGGCAGGTGAGGGCTGAGGGGCAGTGGCTCGGCTCTGTCAGCTGAGGATGAAGAGGAGGGCTGAGAGGAGAGCTGGTAGGGCAGGGCCGTTCAGCCAGAAGCCAGCTGAGGCAAAGGTGGACCTCGGATGTGCCTGGAGCCCGGCTGGACATGTTCTAGCCAAAAAAGTTTGCAGAGAACTATTGTCTTTTTTTTTTTTTTTTTTGCTAAAACATTTCTGGTTATGCTTCTGCCTCTCGCTGCGTGGGATTCTGATGAGAACAGGGGCCAAGATGCCCACCAGTACCCCCAACCCCCACCCCACTACCGGGAACACATAGACAAGAGTGCTTACTCTGGAGGGGCCTGCGGGAACCCCCCCTGGGATGGAGCCAGAGCACAGGCTGTGCCCTCTGGCCCTCCCTAATCTGCCAGTGTCCCTGCCCACACCACAGGAGCCTGCCCTCCACCTCGAGCTTGCCATTCATTCATTCACCACTGTCATTCCTTACTTCACCTGCCTCAGGTTCCTTTGACCACTGGGGACCTCCTGCCTCAGTCACAGCCACGTGTGATGTCCCCCTCCCATACTGGCTCCTGCCTTGGAGCCGTTGCAAGGCTGTCCTCGGTCCAGCCTGCCTCCTCAGGTAGTCTCCACAGGTTGTCTGGCCCTCTCAGCCTCCCTGCCCCTGTGTCCTCACCCTGCATTCCCTTTTTCCAGTGCCCCTCAGCCACCTGGCTCTGTATGGCTCTGTTGTAGAACAGTACCTCTAAAGGGGGCGATCAGTGTCTTGAAGGCACGGAGGCCCAGAGAGGGCAGGGCCTTCCAGGCAGAGCAGGCACTGGAATGAGGCCTCCCGACTCCTAGGACCTGGGCCACTGCTGCCTGTCACGGGAAGTTCTCTGTCCTGCACTGCCTCTTTAGTCCCCTAATGGCCAAGGTGAGCGAGTTCAGGCCTCTGTGCTGGTGGGCAGGTGGGCGTGGCCTCTGTGTACAGCTCGCTGCTCCAGCCTTTTCCCTCTCTTCCCCCAGGGCCCACTCCTCCCTGCTCTGCCTTCCTCCCCTCCCAGGCTAGAGCAGTCACCAGGCAGTGGGCAGCTGGAGAGCCCTGCAGCTAATGGAGGGTGGGGCGGTGTTAGATCATTGAGGGGGCTCTGGGAAGGCTGTCCTTAAGGTGGGGGACTGTGTCTGTCCATTCTGGGAAATAACGTCAACGTTAGTGCCTGTCTCCATGGCGATCTGAAGGCAGGAACAATCAGAGGGGACTGTGTGATGTGTGCAGAGGAGCAGGTGGTTGGTGGGGGGTTGGTGGGGACACATGGCATCCTGGGGGGGGGGGAAAGGGTGGTCATCTTTTCCCACCACCACATGGCACAGCTCAGGGCCCAGAGCCTGAGGGGCACTAGGGTAGGACCTGGGGGACCTTCCTTCCCAATGAGAACTCCCTTATCTTGAGGAAGTGGAATGGGGAGGTGCAGAGAGAGAGGGGCAAAGCCAGAGAAGAGAGAGAAAACTTTCCAAACAGCTCGTCTATGGGGCCAGGAGACCTAATCCATGTTGGGAGGCTTGGAAACAACTTTTAGCTTCACATGCAAGCAGAACTAAAATTATAACCCTGACACAGTTGGGGAGTCCCAAAAGACATGTCAGCTTCTGCTAGCATCCATGGGCAGCTGGTACCCCCATAACCCACCACAGGGAGGCTGCATGGGAGGGAGGTAAGTGACGGATGAGGGAATAATTTCTTCTTGGGGCCAGTTCTGTGTGTCTTAATTTGAGCTTTTTTTCTCTAGCCTGTCTTGTTGACTCTCCAAATGGGAGAAAGACACAGCCAGCAGGGAGTGAGGGGGTGTATAATGATTGCATGTGGCAGAAGAGGCCTTGTTAAGGAGATGTTGGCGAACGAGTGAAGGTCACCAGGTCTTGCTGATAACATGAGTGAGTTCCCCCATCCTGGAGGTGGATGTCAGAGAAAAGGACAACAGGTGGCTGGGAATGCCCAAGAAGGAGGTTTCTGCATGAGTGTGTGGCCCAGGGAATCGGCATCTACTTGCTAGGTCAGTTTCCCTTCCCACTGATCCACGCATCATTCCTTCTGTCCATGCTCTCTGAGCATCTTCACTGTGGCAGGCTCCATGCTGTATTCTGAAGCCTTTGAAAGCCCCCCATCCCTTGTGCAGGCTCATGAAGGCCTGTTTACTAAAGCATCACGGATGCTCAGAGGTCTGGTTTGTGTAAAAACAAATGGCTGAGGAGAAAGGTACCTGATGAAGAATGCTGGCCAGCTGTGAGCTTCTCGGCTGCCTCCATCCCTCTCTGCACTATCATGCACCGTAGCTCCTGGCATACGAACTGCTGGGGAATGGCTGCTTAGGACATGGATCATGCTGACAGGAAAGACCGTCAATGGGGCTCTGCCCTGGAAGTGTGCTCTTGGGAGAGATCCTCCCCCTAAAGCCACACATGCCTGTGCACGGCCCTCTCCACCGCACCCTCACATCTGTGTCCATACACCTTCATATCCACACTCTTTCTTCTATATCCGATGCCTGCATCTCCAACCCCGAGAGGGGTACCCATAGAGACAGGCATGGAGAGTTGGTACAAAAAGCCATTGAAGGAAGTTGGCATGAAGCCATTGAAGTCCCACCTGAACCCTCCAGAGCTCCTCATTCATCATTTGTCATGAGGACGGGCAGTTCATTTAAGTCGGCAAACATTCAGCTCTCAGGGTGAGCCAAGCACTGAGGCTCTGAGAATGAATGAAGCTGTGCCCTCAAGGAACTGGGGGCCAGCTGAATGCATTAGCTACTGCTGCAGAGCAGACAACCCCCCAGCTTCACCTACAGCAACAACTTCCTACTGTGGGGCAGGAATCTGGTTTGACTTAGCTGCATGCCTATGGCCCAGGATCTCTAACAGATATAGTCATGTTGTTGGCCAGGGCTGCTGGCACGGCAAGTCTTCAGTGGGGTTGGAGAATCCCTTGCACACTCATTTATAAGGCGTTGTCAGGAAACACAGGTCCTTGCTGCCTGTGGGCTGGGGGCCTCCATTCCTTGCCATGGGGGCCTCCACTGGCTGAGTGCCCTCATGACATGGCACCTGGTGTTCCCCAGAGCAAGTGATCAGACTGAGAGAGAGCCCAAGACAAGCCTTTTATAACCTTCTAACAGTCTTTTATAACCTAATCTCAGAAGTGACCTGCCATCGCTTCTGCATACATTATTGGTCATACAGACCAATCCTGATACAGCATAGGTTCTACAGTGGTGTGGATATCAGGAGGTGGGGCTCGCTGGGGGCCTTCTTAGAGGCTGCCTGCCACACTAGTTGAGTCTCAGCCAAGTGGAAAGTGTTACATTGGAGCTGTTGTTGCCATGGGCCACTGTGCCATTAGTTGGGCTGTTGGCATCAAGGACAATGCCCCTGTCTCTACTCCAGGCTTCTGCCCAGCCACTTGCTGTGTGTGCGAGTAGAGAACAGGTAGCTGGAGGGGCTTCTGGAGCCTGAAGGAGTTGAGTGAGATGGACACATGGGCCGTGGCAGGGGGAGAAGGTCATCAGAGGCTTGGCCTGCCCCACCTCATCCAGCATGTTCTCCCCACTCCATGGTCTTGTCCCTCTGTTACTCTGGTGTCTGCATTTTCATGTCTCAGCCTGGACTTTGGGGCAAGCTCCCACAGTGTGCCTGGGATGGGGGGACTGATGAGGACACAATGTGGTAGGATCCTCTCTCTGACAAGGGTCCAAGGAGTTGGGCAGGGATGGGGGCGGGGGCAGGGGGGTGTTCCTGCTGCTTCTGCTCACCCAGGCTCCCAGACCAGCCTAGTTCCCTAGTTCCATACCTACTAGAAAGTAGTTTTGTTGGAGTCAGGTGAGGGGAGGGGCTGGAGGTGGGAGAGGCCTGGGTAAGGAGAGGCTTCTGGGTGTACATGGTGGTGGGTCAGGCCTGCCAGCCCCCCTCCCCTCTCTCTCTTCCCCTCTCTCCTCTAGGTGTCCCCCTGCTGTTTGTTATCCCTTGGGGCATTGTGAAGTACCTCTATGAGGATGAGGGGTGAGTGTTCTGCTCCTTGGTGTGAGTGTGCTGAAGTCCCCATCCTCCCCCCCCCCGCCCCCCGCAGGAATTCCCTGGCCCCTGGCTACCACCTGTTGGGCGGGTAAATCAAGGAATCAGGAGCTTAATTTATGAATTTAGTTCATTGGTATCCCTTCCCTAGCTCTCTCCCCGGGGCTGAGTAAAAACAAGTGGCACTAAGTCCATGGGGTATGCAGTGTTTTTTCTATAATAGCTGTGAAATGTCTCTGCTATTTTGTGTATGATGCTAGGCATCATGACTGTAGGTTCACGAAAGAGTTGTGTGTATCTCTCTGTGTGACATGTATTTAGGAGTGTGGGGTGGGGGATGGGCTTGAAGGACTCTACATGAGTCTGTGGGACTGGGTAGCTCCTCGTGGCCGTGTTTGTATGGCTTTGTGAGCTCTGGCCACATGTGTTTGTGTGCCCCTGTGCCTGTACTGTGAGCTTGGGGGGCTCTGTGTGTCCAACTAGGTACCTGTGTATTTCCCTTTTTCTCCAGCTGCTGGACCAGGAACTCAAACATGAATTATTGGCTCATTATCCGGCTCCCCATTCTCTTTGCCATTGGGGTGAGTGATGGTGTAGGGGCAGAATGGTGGTTCTGGTGGGCCCGGTGTTGCTGGGGGAAGGCCTGGAGACAGGCGGTGTTTTGAGAGGGCCTCCAGCTACCCTCTCTCATCTGCCCTGCAGGTGAACTTCCTCATCTTTGTCCGGGTCATCTGCATTGTGGTGTCCAAACTGAAAGCCAATCTCATGTGCAAGACGGACATCAAGTGCAGGTGATGTACCTGAGCTGGCTTTCATAGGCACCAATGGCCCTTGTTTCCAGAACAGAGACCTGGGGCTCTGAGCTTGGGACCCTGCATGATCTCCTTCTCCCGCCTGGCTCAGGCCAGGACCCCAAGCCTTACCCTTAGCCCTGGACCTGGGAAGCTCCTAGGTGTCTTGACCTCTGCTTCCTCCCCAACAGGCAGCCCAGCATATTAGGGGTTGGAGAGTGTCTGTCACTCAGGTGTGGGGTTGGGGCACAGAAAGGGGAGAAGCATCCATGGGAGAGATCCAGAATGATGTCTTTACCCCACCCCCAGACTTGCCAAGTCCACACTGACACTCATCCCCCTCCTGGGGACCCACGAGGTCGTCTTTGCCTTTGTGATGGATGAACATGCCCGGGGGACGCTGCGCTTCATCAAGCTGTTTACGGAGCTCTCCTTCACCTCCTTCCAGGTGACCTCATGGCTGGGGGGTCTCACTTGCCAAGTGTCAGAGTGGGAGTGGGACAGAGACTAGCCTGCACCATGCAGATGGATGCCCCGCAGCCTGGGGGGAAAGTGACCCATGCCCAGAGTGCTATGTTTGGAGTAGAGCCAGGACGAGAGTGGGTGTCCAGCACCTGTCTTCTCTATAAGCACATGGGACAAGAAGCCTTCCTAGATGTAACCTCGGGCATCCAGGCTGGCATCACAATAGCTATCTACCAGGCTGTTTGTTACCGGGCACCAGGGGCTTAGCACACAGTGTGCATTTAATCCTCACAGCATCCCAGAAGGTGGGTAGGATCATCTGATTTTACCAAGGAGGAAATTGATGCTCAGAGATGTTAAAACAGGGTTTTCCAGGTCACATAGTTTCCAAAGCCAGGAACTCAAGCTCTCCACTAGTAGCAGAGGATGCTGAGGGTATATGAGTATCAATGGGGAGTATAGATATATGAGAACCTGGTCTCAGCCCCTCCAGAGGCTTCTAGGAAGGCCATAAGCATGTAAGCCCATGCGTGTGCCCTTACATGTATATGCACACACATTTAGATCACAGTTCGGGAATGCTGGGTCTGCTGAGTGAACAGATGGGAGCCATGGCACCCAGTCAGAGTTGGTGTACTTTCTCGGGTCAGACCTCCTCAAGGAGAGGGTGGCTAAAGAGACTCTTAGTATCTGAGCAAGGGGATTTCTTGTTCCTCCAGCAACAAAAGGGGAAGGAACCTACCACTCCAGCTCTGGGTCTGCCTGGACTGCCCATTCTGAGGAGGTGGATACTGGGGCCGGGGCCCCAAAGAGCTTCAGAGGTTACCTACAGGATGCCTCCCTCCCACTTCCTCTTTGCTGACATGACTTTTGTTTCCAGGGGCTGATGGTGGCCATCTTGTACTGCTTTGTCAACAATGAGGTAAGTAAGGCCTGAGAAGGGATGTGGGGACCCTGTGGGCTGCTACTGTTGGCTCTTCTGGAGTTGTTGGTGGTGACTTCCATCAATCTTTTCATCTGAAACCCCCTACCCATCCCACTGGGCACTAGAGTTGAGAAGGCATCTTGTCCGTGTAGTTTTCTATGCATGGGTCTCTCTCTCTCTCTCTCTCTCTCTCTCTCTCTCTCTCTCTCTCTCACACACACACACACACACACACACACACACACACACACACACACAATCACTCACATTCACACACGTGTGCAGGCATATCCTGCACTTGTGAACCTGGGGAAGACCCAGCCTTGTGTTAAGGGGATACCAAGTCACCAGGCAGTGGTGACTGTTACACATTGATTCAACAGCAGACATCCCAAGTCACATCCTTGGGGTTTTAATAATCATCATTGCTTCCTCCCTCCCCCCACCAAAAAATCCCTGCTAATCCCTATGGTCTTAAACATGAGGTCATTGAAGATCAGAGAGAGTAGGAAACATGCTCCAGGTTTGGCCTGGAAGTGGTGGCAGAGCCGGGAGTCAAATGCATCCTAACAAAAAGAGGAAAGCGCCCGCTGTGTGTGCAGGTGAGAGCCCCAGGCCACCAGTGGCCGATGGGTGTGTGTTTCCAGTGGCTCTCAGGCTGTAGGGGTGGAAGAAGGGGGCTGTTGCTGACTCCCCTGGCCTCTCCTGCTGGACCATAGCCCTCCCCTCTCCAAGACAGTCAGCTCCCAGACAGAGGGGGTGTCTGTGCCTGCGGTGCCTGGGGAAGGCCTTTCTGCCCAGGCACCCAGCATTGTGCTGGAGCAGAGCAGGAGCAACCCCCCATCATCAAAATGGGTGTCACACATGCCACAGCACTGCCCTCTCATTCCTTCCAGAGGAGTAGCAAATAATAGTACTGGATGTGACACCATAAGAGAAGTATTCACAAGAGGATTAACCCCAGCAGGGAAGAGAGGGTAGGAAACCCCCCACCTCAGAGTCTGGGGGGCACACTGAGGACTGGTGACTCCATTCAGGCCCAGGTGAGGGTTTATATCAATGAGGCTGGGGCTCAGATGACCCATGAACACTGCTCCTCAAAGGCCCTGGTGCTCTTTGTGTGGCTTCTGTCACAGAGTCTGGTGTCCCAGAGTTCAGAGAGCTTAAGAGTCTGCATTAAACATTAACTTTACTTGTGCTGTGGGTGTGGAGGGCACAGGGGTGGCTGTGGAGAAGGACCTTGGTATTTCAGGATGTGGTGAGATGACTCAAAGAGCAGGAAAGATGTGGGACGTGGGCTTTGGCATCAGGTCAGCCTCCATCCAGGCCCCATTGCTTAATGAGCTGTGTGACTTTGGGCAAGTCACATGCCCACTTGAAACCTGTTTTCTCTTTGCAAAATGGCGGTAATGATGCTTAGAGCACATGGAGTGCCAAACGGGAGGGAAACACTTTCTGAATGTTTACTTTGTACAAGGTGCCCACGGTTTACTAAAGCCAGTCCTGTGTAGCAGGTGTTATCCTCATTTTACAAATGAGAAAACTAAGGTTCGGCAAAATGAAATGAATAGTCCAGCTCAACAGCTAGAAGATGGTGGAGCTGGGGCATGGGGAGAGGTCTCCATTAATGCAGGGGCTGGAAAGGGGAGGCAGTACCAGGCTCAGCATGGCCCGTAAATGCCTTCTACGGGCCAGTCTCAGAGGGCTGACCAGTCTCTGTGTGGGGCAGGCCAGGGAAGGAGAGGAGGCTGGTGCAGAGAACGCTCATGGGGCCTTATTCTACGGGCCCTTGATCCACAGGCACTGGGGGGAGGGGAGGATGGAGGACAGAAGCATACAGCCCTGGTTCTCCCCCATATCTGAGCCCTCACAAAGAACTTCCTTAAAAAAACTGAAGAAAATGCTGAGGTATGAGGAACACAGCTCTGTGGGTTGACATTCCCTTCAGGAATGGTTCTCAACCAGAGGGGTGATAGGCCCCGTGGCCCTATGCTCTGCTGCTTCATGCCCCAGGGACGGGGCAGGTTGGCAGGTGTCCCTATGCAGGCTGGAGAGGGTGAGGCTCCCTTCTGCCCCTTCTCATCTTCTTGGCCCCCCATGGTTCCCATTTCCCACTTCTCCCTCCTCTTCCCAAAGCCATGCTGGCAACACATGCCTGCCCCCAACACACACACCTGCAAGGCTTCCCCACACTTCTGCGGAGAGTCTCCTGGCCCCTGGCTAAGTTTCCTCCTGACTCCATTCCTCAAAGTCCATCACTCATCACCTCCCCACTTTGTCTGCGTCTCTAGAGGGAGGGGTAGGCACACATCCCACTAGGCCTCTTGGCAACTAGCAACCCCTGAATCACCAGATCCCCAGCTGGCCTCTCCCCTCGGGCTCATGCTATGGGGTCCAGGAGACCTGCTGGGACAGTTGCCTTGATTAAGGGTTTTGCCCAGTTCCTCAGAGACGCCTCATGCTCTGGCTCCTCCGGGCACAAGAACAGACACATCATCATCACTGGGCCATAAAAACACACCCAACTTTTGGGCTGAGACCTCTGTCCACAAAAGCTGTTCTCCAGACCCTGGGTTGCCATGGTAATGCCAGGTACTTGTGACCCGAAGAGGAAAGATGGCCTGGGTATCAGTCCTCCATCAGTTTCCAGGAGAGTGGGCACAGGGGAGGGGAGGGGTGGTTTGCTGTGGTTTGTGTCCGCTCACCATGGCTCTGACTCAGGAGCCTGTATGTTGGTCCCAGATCTGCCACTACCCAGTTGTGCGACACGGGGCAGTCCTTTGCCTCTCTCTACCAGTATAAACAGAAGTGAATGACCTGAACCCATTCATCCCAAATTCCAGAACCAGGGCCTGGCCAAGGAGGACCTCAGAGGCAGGGATGAGGTTGAACTTCATGTGTGGGGAAGTGCACCACTCTAAGTGCTGGGAGGGGTGCCTGGGATTCACATCCTCACCTCTGTTGTTTTACTGTAGTAACTCGGTAGCAGAAGGAGCTCCGTGTCAGGTGCTCAGTTAGTCCCTTGCTCTTTCCCTCAGCACATTCACAAAGTATGTACAGAGGACCTGCTGTATGCTGAGCACTGTGCTAGGGTCCAGGGGACCCAGGTAAGGAAGGGGTGGCCCTGGCCTTTGCGGTGCTCTGAGCTGAGTTGGGAGAGGAAACACACCAGAGACCAGCATGACCTAAAGAGTCATGGAAGCCAGGAGGCCAGTGCTTAGGAGACCAACCCAGAGCTCAGCCCAGGCCTAGGTGTGGACCCTGGCTGAGACGGAGGGAAATACTTAAATGCTCCTCCTCAGTTTCTTCACCTTGAAGCGGGCAATAATAACAGAAGCTACTTCATAGGGTGGCTGAGAACTTTAACTAAAATCATCAATGCAAGGTACTTGGCTTGTAGTGGGTGCCCAACAAATGGTGGTGCTTTTTTTTTTTAAGTTTATTTATTTTGAAGGGAGGAGTGCAAACAGGAGGGGCAGAGAGAGAGAGAGAGAGAGAGAGAGAGAGAGAGAGAGAGAGAAATCCCAAGCAGGCTCCATGCGGAGCCCTACTTGGGGCCCAAACTCACAAAATGAACCATGAGATGACCTGAGCCGAAACCAAGAGTCAGATGCTTAACCAACTGAGCCACCCAAGCACCCCTAAATGGTGGCTTTTAATGACAGTTGTCATTATGGGGGCCATAGCAGAGGCTCAAGAAAAGTGCTAAGGGTGATGGAAGCAGAAAGGGCAGCACTCTTAGAGGCCCCAGGCCTGTCCTGTTCCCTGCTGGTATCCATGAAACCGCTTCAGTCCCTGAGGTGCCTTCCCACAGATGTGCCTCAGTTCACCATCCCTCTCCCCACCCTCCCCAGTGAAGGGCTGTGAGACAAGATCAGCTTGCTTCACAAGCAGAGGCCCCGTCAGCCTGGGGTGTCCCCATCCCACCAGTCAGCACACTCGCCACAGCGGCTCAGCCAGGCAGTGAGCAGGCACAGAGCAGAGTGGCCATAGGTGGTGTCTGCTCTCCCCCCTCCCGCACCCAAGCCTGGGCCCTGTGACACTTCCCAGGATACCAGGCCCATCCTGGCAGGCCGGCCCCGGCCATCTAGGCCCTGCTGTGCTCTGAAGTCCGGTTCTTCCCCTCCTCCCTTGTCTTCTGCCTCCTGTCTCTGGTCTCCTGCATTTCTCTCACTCTCGTTCTCTTCCATTAAATGATACTGTGATGGATTGTGATAGGTACTGAGCTGAGTCATGGAGTTTAGAGATGGAGGAGACCAATTAGATCATCAAGCTCATCTCTCTCCTGAGGAGAGGCAGAAAATAGGAGACAACAATAAACAATTTTATTGGGATATTAATTTAGGTGCCTGAAGGCCTTGACTTGTGTCTCTTAATATAATGCAGCGGATTTTTTTCCCTTTCCTGCTAATGTAATAATGGGGCCATTTTGTGGGCAGTTGGTTTGCATGATGGCTTTTGTTTCCCTCCTTTTCCCACGGAAGGTCCAGATGGAGTTTCGGAGGAGCTGGGAGCGCTGGCGGCTCAAGCACTTGCACATCCAGAGGGACAGCAGCATGAAGCCCCTCAAGTGTCCCACCAGCAGCCTGAGCAGCGGGGGCACGGTGGGCAGCAGTGTGTACGCAGCCACATGCCAGGCCTCCTTCAGCTAAGCCCCCAGCTGCTTCCCTCCCTGTGGTCTCACTGCTGGCTGGGTGGCCATCCTGGGTGGGAGAGACCCTGCTGGGGCTGGGGAAGGGAGGGATACACACACACATGCATCCCTGCTTTCCCTTCCCAAACCCGTCAGGCAAGCAATGGGCAGTGCCTCCTGGGACCCATGGCCACATTTCCTCTGTGAAGAAACAGCCAACTAATTTGATCACTGTGGCAGGAGAGAAAAAAATGTTGCTAAAATGAGGAGGATTTCTTCCCATTAAGCCACTAGGCCCCTGGGGTTCCCCAAGACAGAGCAGCAAATCAGCCCCAGACTTGCACTCAAGGTCAATGGCTTATTAGTGAGATTGGGCTTACAAGAGGGGGTGGTTCTCGAAGAGGCTCATATAACCTGCGCCAAACAGAGCTCAGGGAATGTGAGCCAAGTCTGCTGGCCTCCAGTTAGGTCACCACCCCCGCCCCCACCCCTCCTCATTAAGGGACACTCTTCACATGTCTGCATGGCTCGTTCACCTTGCTCCCTCATCTCACTTCTTGCCTTTGGGGGCCTTTGTTTGGGCCCCACCAGCAGCTGTTTCTAGAAGTGTTGAGAATGAACACTGAGAAGGTGCCTGATGGTTTCCTTTGCTGGTGCCCACTTCTTCCGTGGGTATTTGACCTAATTTGGTGGCTGCTCCCACTATGGCCAGGGAACCAGGGCAAGCCCACTGCTGGGGAGCCCAGCCCTCAGCATGAACTTGGAATTCTATCTTGAGATGCTCCAGAATGCTCTGGGGTTCAACTAGGGAACTTGAGGACTGTTTGCACTGGGCAGGTACAGGGTACCTGCAACTGTCGGGAACCCAGAAGGCTGAGAGCTTTACTTCCACCTCTCCATGGAAATGTTTTTTATTTCCAGACCAGATTATGTGTCCTGCATGGGAGTTTGGGGATGCCCTCTAACCTTAAGAGATGTGACCAAAAAGGGACTTCTGGGGAAACTACCCGTTGCCACTGTTACCATGGAGGCAGTCCTCCCCTACCCTTGGTTTCTTCCCCTTGAAATTGTCCCACTTGGGAGCTATATATACTTCATGCATGTTTCCTTATTGTGTGAATAGTCTGCATGTGCAAATGTGCAATTCTGAATTCCCCCACCTGATGGGAAAAAAGAACGAAGTCATTGTGATTGTGATGTTGTTTGAGGGAGTGGGGTAGTAATTGATTTGACTCGTCCACATTGAGCTAATCAATGTTTTCCCTGCCTCTAGTTTCAGCCCATAGATAATGACCAGCAGACAAGCTAGACAGGGGACACCTATCAGTCCTGCCCCAGCCATGATGAGAGGGTGGACATGTAGCAACACCACAGAGACCCAGACAAAAAGGAAACAGCTATCCGAGGGAGGCCAGCAATTGAGTTTGTGGATGCAAAGGAAGTTTCCAGAGCAGGAGAGAACTCTTAGGAGTCCCTACCCCCTGGGAAGGCAGAGAAAGAAGCTTTGGATGAATTCCTTTATGAGTCTATCTCTCCCTCCTTCTCCTTTTTAAGTGGTGGGGGACCCTCCCCAAAGCCTTGCACTAGACACATTTTCCTGTGCCTCTCAGAGAGCCATGTGATGTACGGGGAAAATAATAATGGGACATAAAACACATCAAGCAGAAAATTTCTTATACTTCAGCTTCAGTGAAGTGTTGTGTCTATGTTAATGGGGAAGTTGAACCTCAGGCTAAAGATGAATTGTGCAGACTGGCTTCTGGAGAAAATGTAGAGAGGTGGGGGGCAGGGGCACCCCTGCCTCCCCCCAAATAAGGGAAGATTTTTTTCCAACAGGCACCACTCCTTGGCTTTGTCTTTGGAGTGGGGAGAGGGGAGGTGAGTGCTGGTGAGTTGATGTGGGGTAAGGCTCCATAGCAGGTGTTTCAGTTCTGGATAAACTGGAAGATTTTGAGAATCATTAATATACTGCACAACAAAAAAGAAAGACCCAGATTGATATAACCTGAGAGAAACAAATTGTTAAGGAGAGGAACTGTAGGGAGAAAGTGTTTAGTTAGGTACCAGGGAAGCTCAGATAGTTTGATTTAAACTGTAAGTAGAGTTCTTTTCCCAACTGGTACTGGCGATTCCTGATTTCAGAAGGCTCCTCAAAGCCCATGCTCCAAGCCTGAAGTACTATTTCTTTCATAGATACATATTAGATACTGAAGAACTATCTTCTTTGCTCCAAGACCCACACTATTAATATTCATTTGATTGGCAGTGAACTCCCTCTAAACTATTCTCGAGCTCTCCTAAACTAAATGTTCCTCTGTTAGATCTGGAAACTATCACATGCAACGTACTCCCAAATTCCACCAGCTGTTTACATGTGTGTTGTCATAAGTGTGGAGCTTTTGCTCTGCACACTCTTATCTGCCTCTGTCCTGGGGGTCCTACTGCTGACTGACAGGGAGGGGCAATGTATGTATCAGCTGTGCAGCCTGCAAGGTCTGAGGACTTTGGTGAATAGAGACTGGGTTCAGCACTCTGGCCAGCTCCACTTCTTAGGTGCTGATGACATGACCACTCATCTTCACTTCGTCAACCTTTTAGAACAGCTAAATCCAGATCTGAAACCACTTACATTGTAAAGTTGCCTTCAAGATGACTTTCCAGATTGCCTGTGTGATTTTCTATTGCCTCAATACAATTCCCAACGAAGCCCATACCAGTGGAGCTCTTGAAGACTCAGAGCAGGGAAAGACCCTGGGGATCTTCCCCTATCCTGACCCAGAGAAGTGAGGAGGGACGCTTGCAGAGATGACTTACTAGGTGGTCCTAGGCCGAGCCTCCAAGTCCAATGAGACCTCTGGGAGGGGTAGGTAAGAAATACAAAAGAGCCATTCAGGATACTCTTAGTTAAAGCTGGCAATATTTATCTGGAGTGTCTGTTAAAAAAGAACTGCAGCAGCAAAGGTAGACAAATCAGCTAGTGAAGATGCCATCTCCTCAGGGACTTATCCTGCTGAGAGGAGGGGAAGGCTGTGTTTTACTATCTCTACTGTAGTACCTCATTCATCCTCATCTTAAAATTAAGAAATTGAAATGCATCAGAGTACACATATACATAGAACCAGCAAGTGAGCCATTTTGAATAGTGAATCCAGTGCCCTTTTAATGGGTTGGCTTAATGGGTTCCTGGTGCATCTGTGCTTATTTGACAGAGTTGACAAGCAGACTCTGTTCTGCAGGCTGCACAGAGTGAACTAAAAGAACTGGAAAAGGGTCCTAAGCCTTCCCCGTTAGCTCTCTTGTCTCCCTGAAGTTGGAGAAGACTAGCAAACTGGGCAGCTTTCGCCTAGCAAAGATGGCATGGCCACCACCAAGGGCAAGTAGCATCCATTCACATTTACACCCCAAAAGGCTTAATCTTATCAGTGTGAGCCATGTTTCAGCAGCTCCTGTCTCCATCCATAGGGAAAGAATACTCTGTGTGTGTGTGTGTGTGTGTGTGTGTGTGTGTGTGTGTGTCCCCTGTGCACAGCAACATAAAGTTAGGAGATGATGAATCTGGAATCAGCCCACCCACTGTGAAGGTCATGGGATCGCACAGTCCAGGGCGAGGATGGGAGGGGGCCAGAGCTGGAGATGCCTGCTCTCCATGCACAGACAGGGTTCCCATTATGGCTAATGCCTGCGACGTGCTCAGGGAAGGTAAAATATATTCCAAAGGCTTATTTTCCCTCCACTGAATTGATTCTAATCTACAGTGCTGACCCTGATTTTGGCTCCTACAAAGAGCCAAACTATAAAAACCCTCAAATGAAATATGCCTACTTCCTCTGCTAAGACAGCTATGTGAATGACATGCTAAGTATTCAACAGAAACCAAATGAATTTTAATTCAAACTTCTTTTTCCTTTTTGTTGTTGGAGTTTTGGGGGGAGAAAGAAAATGTGGGGAACTTCCCCAGACAACATGTCATGCCCCTACAGTGTTAGTTGCTGGCTGAAGCCAGCTCTCTGGCCGCGCCTGGAGGGCCATATCAGGAAGTGTTGTTAAGCAGTGTAATTCAAACACTTAATGCCACAGTGTGTCTACAGTATCTATAATTACTTCTGCTCTGTCAATGGATACAGATTGGCAGGAAGCAGATAAGCATAATTGTTTTCCCATTAATGACCCAAATTGCTTGGACTTCACCTACATTTGAATCTATTAGAGGGGAGAGTTTTCTTTTCTCCCTTTTGGCCATTTTAGTCAACTTCTCAGGACCTTATCCAGTGGTGCATTTTCTCTCTGAGCCCTCAAGCTCCTCCTCATCCCCACACTACCTCCCCCCCCCCATCCCATAATGAACTTCCTCACACTCCTCCCCCAACTAGCTATGCTAGGAATGCTGTTCTCTCAGCTGTGACCAATTTGGGGGTGCAGCTGAGAGTGAGGCACTGCCAGGACTGAAATGATGCACTGCATCCCATACTCTGGCACAGCGAGGAGCATTGCAGCCAGTGGCTTGGATCCTAACTTACACTGAGGCTCTGCAACCTTTCTGATGGGGTCTGTCAAAACTATCAGTAATTAGTCAACCCAGACAACTGAGCATGACTAATTGCCGCTGTGTCAAAGCACCCTGGGAGAAGGAAAATATACATAAATGCGAATGTTTGGATGTGGTGAACAAAAACTCCCGGCAAAGTTTGGAACATTTAACAGGGTCTTGGCTTCCTTGCAGGGGAGCAAGATTTGCCATAGACCCATAGGGCTAAATTGTTCACACTTCACTTCCAAATCTGCGATTCAAAGCTCCTCCCTCTAAAAGTGATCACATCCTCAAAGTAGATAAACCACATCCCCGTGGTTTGGGAGGGGATTCGATGCTGAGCCTTAAATGTGATGAGAGTGACGTCAGGCTCTCAAGAGGGACAAAGCTAGGTTTCTGTCTTCAGTGCTCTTGGGGGATGTTTGCTCTTCATGAATGTTTAAACAAGATAATTTTCATGCAACTTCTTAATGTATAAATTCATATAAAATACACCCAGCATCTATAGGTAGCAAATGCATATGGTGTTATAATTCCTTGCACAGATGTGAACTGGATTCAGGCTCTTCCCTAATTTGCCTTGTAAATGCCAAATAAAGGCCTGTCATTACCGTGTCTGTCTTGTTCTTCCTTTAGGAGAGGAGGTTTTCTGCAGTGTCAACTCAGGTGACTCATGGTGCAGTGGGAAAACACAAAAGATGCTGTTTCTAGCCCAAGAAAGAAACCCTTGCTCATTACTCATGTCGTGATTTTCATCTTCAAAGCACTTACCAAGTACTAATTTACCCATCACAGCCCTTATACAGGGACTGCACTGCCATTTAATTAGAGAAGTTGGGTGGTCGAGTGGCTTAAACAATGACTGATGGCCAAATGGACACGTCTTCTAATTCCACTCATTCATTTGATCTCCCGTCTAAATGAACTCAGTCCATTAAATCCATTTTTTTTAATGTCATAAAAGCACAAGCCTTGTTTGCAAAGCAACCACAGAATTTGAATGGAGCTGCTGTTTAGAGATTCATCTTTGGAAAAATGAACTTCTCTCCAGTTTAAATAATCGCTCGCTCTCTGAGCTCACAGCCAACTCTTTAGAAGAGCAGAGGAATTGCAGATTCCCCCCATTTCTGCCACCATTTCAGTTACCCCTGTTTGAAGATCAATGTGCTCATCTGAAGGTTTCCTTAAACACATCCCTTTTTTAGACAAGCTTTGGGGGTTGTCTCTTTCAATCTTAATAATAATTCTTACTCTGAGAGAAAATGATATATTGTTTCTTCTGGTATCTGCAGATAGAATATGTGCATCTGGCTTGCTGCACCAATCTTGCTTTTGACTTCATTCACTCTGTGATATTCTCAGTGTTCTGTGTCTTGACTACATCACTCAGCAGCAGAAAGAAGACGGAGCTCAGAGCTTTCTCTCCCTTCCCCATCCCAAGGAAGACACCTGCCCAAACCATAATGATGACCACATCTGTAGGTAAACCAGACACATACAACCTCAGGAAAAGAGGGTGCGCTTTGGCCTAACAGGTCTTAACCTCAGCCTGAACAAAAGGTAAGGGCAGCTTCTCTGCTCTCCTGGAGGAAATAAATGAGAATTTTTGGCTTCCAGACTCACTCGTGTTCACATGCAATATAAAGCCACATTCTAGGGGCTGATGCCCCACAGATGGGGGTAACTGAGTTCCAAATAGCATTTGTGAAGACTCACTCATATGCCTTGTGTAGAAGCGTTCCCAAGGGTTTGGCCCCCATCACCAAATCCCCTCTCACTATCACCTCCCAAACATGTGCCTTAGCATGTACAGCTCAGTGTCTTTCAATCCCTCCCTCCCTTTTCTCCCTGTCTGTCTCTTTCTGTCCCTGTCTCTTTCTCACCCACACGCATGTACACACACAATAAGGAAAATACTGAAAACAATGGGATCGCCCTATCCAGAACTAGTGGGGAGAAAACCCCAGCAGTGCAAACTAGGAAACAATGTAGGGAAAACATTGGAGAACATGGAAAAACACACCCAATACTGGGACAAGGGAGAAGTAGAAATCAAGTGTCTCCCAAAGGTGGGAAGAGGAGGTGGGAAAGATGATGAAGCCCTAACATTAAAAAAAAAAAAAAAAAAAGTAAATAAAGAAAAAAACCCAGACTGTTTAAATGTGGAAAAGAGCTATACTAAAAGGCACAAGGAAATTGTGGAGGTGGAAAAAAGAATGGGAATTACCAGGGGTGCCTGGGTGGCTCAATCAGGTAAGAATCTGACTCTTGATTTTGGCTCAAGTCATGATCTCACAGTTCATGAGGTCGAGCCCCATGTTGGGCTCTGCGCTGACAATGGGGAGCTTGTTTGGGATTCTCCCTCTCCCTCTATCTCTGCCCCTCCCCTGCTTGTGCTCTCTCTCTCTCCCCCATCTCTCAAAATAAATAAGTAAATAATAAAAAAAAATAATAATGGGAATCACCAGTGGGAAGCTATAGATAGGGAGCTGAGTTAGGAGCCCCATCTCCAGCCAGGATTGTTAACTCCTTCTTCCATAAATCTGAGTTCTTTCCCTGAAGAGTTTTCTAATCCTAAACCTTGATAGTTTTCTTTGGTCCTAGGGCTCATTTTAACTAACATAATGATTTTAGAAAGAGGAAAAGATCACAGCCTAGAGTAAGTCCAACAAATTTTTTTTATGTTTTCTTCCACTGATACAGGGCACTAGTGGTAGAATGAATTACTGTGGCTCCTTCTCATGTAGGACCAATGGACCTCAGGATTTATCTGCATTGCAACCTCCAAGAATAAAATCAATAGCTGAGAATTACAAACCCTGAGCAGTCCCAAGTCAGGAGATGGACTGCTCCGGGGCGGAAGCAGGCAGGGAACACCTAGAGGGGATGTGCAAGCAACTTTTTTTTGTTTAACTTTTCACATCTCTAGGGTGAAAGAGCAAGGACATGAAATAATAAATACTGTTTATAATAAGACTTTTCATTTCCATATGACCTAAGGTGGAATTAGAAACACAGCTCAGGATTTGGGCACCTTAACTACACACATTTAACAGCTACAACAAAAAAAAAGCCACAGTTACTTTACCTTTTAGGTCCAATCTTCAACAATCTCCAACCATTTATGTACATTTCTGGCTTATAAAGATAGGTATTTTACCACCAAATACTGTGCCCTCTAGAAAGCTTTAGAACTTTAAAAATGCTTAGGAAATAAACAGTTTTCCCACTGGTATCTGCCAATCAGATGCCACTTTACAATGAAACCACACTCAAGCTCTTTCATCTTTCAAGTTCTGGTGTGGGAAATGGAGACCGAGAGAACCAAAATGAGGGAAACACACACATCTCACTCTGATTAAGCTAAGCCAATGTCCTTCCAACAGCATCCTCTGCAAAGGTACAGTACAAAAAAGTCAGATGAAAAGACATCTCATATAAAAGAATCAGGTTACATTTCAAATTATACCATGTTGGACTGTTCTTACCTATCAAGAAAAACATCCATAACACCACACTTTACGTAAGATATTTACAAAAGCACCTTCTTTCCAGAAACAGTAAAGATCATGAAGCCTGCCAACCACAGCATGATGGGGCCACAAGTCCAGAAAAGATGCCACATCTATGAAGTCATGTTTTCTCATGTTCTCCTGGCCCTGAGCTCTGCCTGGTTCTCAAATACAGCCCTTCTTCTAGTAGGAGGCAACTTTTGCCTCGTTTCCTTCACTGGATTAAGTCTTGGTGTCACTCATCGCATAAGAAATGCCAACCACTCTTGAGACATTCTGCATCTGTGGTGCAGAGCCTCTGAGGGTATGCTGTTACATGAAACCCAGCAATGCCCCCAAATTGGAGTCATCTTCCTAGTAGTATTGTGGGGCTCTTGAGCCCTCTGCACAGCAGCCCACATGAAGAGACTTTCTTCAGCTGTACTCAAAATGGTGCACTGATATAGAATTCCAAAGGCTGCAGCAAGATCATGGACACCCTGTATAAACTTTTTGGAATCCAACCCCTCTCTCCTCCTGGGGCTGGACCCTCCAAAGCTATCAAGTCCTAATGTGAATTTCCCATTTGATCATCTCTCCTTAGGAAATGTCCTCCCAATTCCCCTACTCACCCTGCATTTGCCAGCCTTTCATTATATCCTCTTTCCATAAATAGTTTGAAAAATCACATAGAGGTGCAGAACCTGGTGTAACCCATTAGAAGAGCCTGAATAACCCAAGACATTATTTTTTCATTGCTGAGACTTTAGAACAAAGCAATGCTTTCATATCACCCTATGCCATTTCACCATATAATATGCTTAGCACTGCTGAAGTCAGTCTAAATCCCAGGGGGAATATCATTAGAATGGATGTGATTAAAACAAACTCTGCATAACAAATCTATTTTGGTTCACTATAAATGAACTGCTAAATGTATAAAAAATACTCTGCCTATAAATGCATATGCTTTTCTCTAGGAATTATCAAAATATGATTGATATTATTAGTAAAGCACTGAAATGCAGAATTTCCCATAGGAGAGAGGTACAAGAGGGACATGGAGGAGGGAGGTGTGGTGCTATCTTTTACTGGGGGGAGAGGGACAGGGACAGTCTTCTGGATGATGTGACAGCAGAAAGACCTGACTGGAGCAAGGGGAAAAAGTCCCAGGATCATCTAGGGGAAGTGAGTTCTAAGCAAAGGAAACAGCTAGTACAGAGACCCTAAGGCAGAAGCTTATTGTGTTCGAGGAGGGGTCAGCAAACTCAGGCTCACTGCTTGGTTTTATAAACAAAGTTTTATGGGCATTCTCAGCTGTTCACGTATTGTCACATATGGCTGCTCTGGCTCTACAATAGCCAGGTTGAGTCGTGACAGAGGCAGTATGGTCAATAGATCTTTTTCTGTCTGGCCCCGTACAGAGAAAGGTCAACCCATGTTTGCTAAACCCTTGTGTATGATGAACATGAAGGAAGTGAATATAAGCAGGAGAGGCAAGAAGGGGCCAGATCACTTAGTGCCTTTTAGGATAAAACCAATAAATAACAAACGAATCATCAAATGAAAGACACGTCTCCAAGGGTTAGGAGTGCAGACATCACTTATAAGGCTTCTTTTTTACCAGTTCACTCCAGTGTGCCTGCCTGAATGCTGCTTCGTTGCTGGTCCTCAGGTTTTCAGCCTTCTTTCCCAGGTGACAGCAATGTGCACATCGGATAGGCTGCCGTGAACATGTCCCTGACAGGCCCAGACAAGTGAGCAGATGTATAACCTAAGGTAACCTTGCAGGTGCGTTAATAAAATTGCAAAATGAACATTCACAAATAATAATAATTTGCTATAAACTATTTGATATAAACCTAGTATTCTAAATGTGTCATGAGGCACAATGAGAAGCACTGCTACAGACATGTTTTCTAGCTTTTTTTTTTCATTCAAGCAAAATTCCAGACACAAAATGTATTCAAAGATCTTGCAACACAAAGTATGGTCTGAAGACCTGTAGCATCAGCACCACCTTGGAGCTTACTTGAAATGCAGAATCTTAGGCCCTGGCCCAGACCTATAGAATCAGAATCTTCATTTTAACAAGATCCCCGGGAGATGTGAATGGTCACTGTAGTTTGAGGCCACTATCCTGTTTGGCCTCTAATTACTCTCTTCTAAGAGTCTGAAATATAGTTTTAAATTTCGAAGAGGTTAGCCTATTTATACTATTCATACTAGTGAACACTGGCTACAACTTAATGTTTAATAATAGGGGATTGGCTAAATAAATGATACATTTATCTATGCAAAAATATCAGTGCCTGTCAAAATAAATATTGTATAAGAAAGAGAATTTATTCACAGCTTATCAGTAAGTGAAAAAAATAAATTATAGGTAGGACTAAGACAAATGAATAAGTTATGATTAAGAACAGAATGTAGTTCTTATTAATTGAAACAATATAGTAATGTGTAATTAATAAAATGAGGAAAGGAAAATGGATTGGAGGTGTAAAACAGTGTAGGTATGTTGATTTCCTCATCTTTCATAGCCACAGGTAACTATGTAATTTAAGGCTAATAAATTAAGTAATAGATTATGATTATATTTAAAAATGTAAAGTCAATTAAGCAGTCAATAGAACTGACAACCGATGAGTTGAGAGAAGTAGGGAAAAGGTGGAAGTACTAACTTCTTACTTTGTTTTTTATATGATATTAATAAGTAGTGCTTAAAAGTCCAAAGGATTAAGTAATTAAAGTAAAAAAAAACACTCTGGAACAGAAATATAAGTTTTCCAAATTATCAAAAGAAACACACACACGAAGGGGAAAAAGTTAAAACAAAAACCAGAGACCATGTGACAGTATTGCCAATATAAACACAAAGCACAACATAAAATGTGATGAGATAAATAAGGCTTCAGTAAATATCAGCGAGTGAAACTCGCTCATTAAAAGGAAACTATTCTCACAGTGTTCTATAGAGTAAATTCAACTACTGTCTATATACAAGCAACACACCTGGTAAAAATGACTCAGGCTGAAAATCACAGTATGAACAGATGCATACCTGGAAAATGCAAATAAAAAGCAAGCAGGGCACTTGTTGGGATGAGCACTGGGTGTTGTATGTAAGCAATGAACAACGGGAATCCACCCCCAAAACCAAGAACGCACTGTACACACCATATGTTAGCCAATCTGACAGTAGATTAAAAAGTAATAAAAGACTATCATGGGGGAAAGAAAAGAAATTTGTAACGAAGACCTAAAAATATGCTTTTACATATTACAAAACCTGAAAATACTTAAAAAATACTATAATCTCATGAAAATTATTGATTAAAAATATTAATAGTCTATTAGTACATTAAAAGAACAGTTCAGGGACACCTAGGTAGCTGGGTCGGTTAAGCATCTGACTCTTGATTTCAGCTCAGGTCATGATCTTGTGGTTTGTGAGTTTGAGCCCTGCGTCTGCCTCAGCCCTGACAGTGTGGAACCTATTTGGGATTCTCTCTCTCTCCCTCTCCCTCTACCCCTCCTATGCTTGCTCTTCCTCTCAAAAATAAATAAACATTTAAAAAAATAAAAATAAATAAAAGAACAGTATATTGAAATCAAAGGCCATTTATTCCAGGAATAAAAAGATGGTTTAATATGTGTAAATATATAACTAATTATGTTAATTGGTCAAAGAGAAAAGCCACATAATCTCCACTATACTGAAAGAGATTTTGTGAAATGCGACATCCATTCTTGATTTAAGAAGAAGAGAAAACCTAATGACATAAATACAGATGAATAATTATCTCTCCACTTACCCCAGAGCCAGCATCATGCTTAATGGGAAAATACTAAAGCATGTTCATTAAGGTCAAGAACAAGACAAAGACATCATTGACTATCATTCTGATTTAACATTTCTCTGGATGTTCTAGCCAATGCTATGAAACAAAGAGGAAAAAACAAGAGGTCTAAAAACTGGACAAAGAGGAGTTAAATTTTGTATTCCTGAAAAAGAAAATAATGGTCTAGGTAGGAAATCCAGGAAAATTGAGGGAAACACCATTATAATTAGTAAGAAAATCAGTAAAGGACAAGAGCTATTATAAAATTAAAACACGAAAATCAATAGCTTATATATACGTTAACAACCAGTTGGAAAAAATAATACACGTCCTCAGAATGCATCACTTTTCCCCAAGCAAGTAATTCTCCCTCCTGATTATCACCTTTTTCCCAGGTGGTTTCCTGTGACTGAAAAATTGCTTTGCCCCTGCCTGTTTTTTTGGGGAGGGCAGGATGCTCCTTCAAACTGAAAACAATATCACCTTCAGGAGGCCCTTCCTGACCCCTGAGTGTTCTGACGACACTCCTTCTTCTCTGCTCTGGCCCTCCGTCGGGCACACACTCGCAGCACTTACCACACTGCTGCTTCCATTTGACTGTGAGCTCCTTGCGAAAAGGGACCTTGTCTGCATTATCAATGTAACAACTGATCATCAGAGCCAAGCCCCTGGCCTGGAAGAAGCTAGTTGCTCCATCAACATCCACAGTAGATACTACGTTAGGCTTTTGATTCTTTTCGTAAGAAATGACCCAAACCTACCAGACCGACTGGTAGACAGACTCATAAATGGATAAATACTGGCAGATACATAGATACATAGATACATAGATAGATAGATAGATAGATAGATAGATAGATAGATAGATAGATAGATAGAAAGACATATGATATATTCATAGAAGTTAAAAACGCAGGTGCTGGCTACTACAATCTACTATTGTTACGTCTCATGTGCTCACATTTATGGATTATAATTCTTTTGTTGATGGAAGAATGAATTCAGTTAAAAAAAGTGTATTTAGTAAAATGCTGTTAAATTGATGAATGCAAAAATATATCTGTTTTGGAAATAAATGGTTACAGATTTTATCTGGTTCCTTTTCTAAAATATTTGTAATTTTAGAATATTCTGATTTAGCTTTTAATTATCATCCTCATTAATATTATTGGTTCCTCCAATTCAAATCTTCCACCTTAACATAAGAAAATAGAATGTACAAATACACCTTACTAGCCAGTAATTTTGCTATAATATCTGTTTAAAAAATCTTGATAGTGGAATAAAAAATATGTAAACATTTTCACCAACGGGAACACAAAGGTTAGTTAGACACTCCATAAATGAATAGATGGGGGGGTGGATGGGTGGGAGAATGGACAAATAAGGGACATAGAGAATCTACTCTCTACAGGATAGCCCACAGGATCTCTTAAAAATGGAAATTGGATGTCATTCTCTTACTAAAACATTAAGTGCAAGTAAACAAAGCCCAAACCCTAAAAAAGAGTAGGGTGTATAATGTGCTATCATTTGTAGTCTGGACAGAGAACAAGCAAGACATGGGGGAAGGAGACCATACCGATATGTATCTTCTATGCCTCTTGAATTCTGAAATATATGCATATAAGTACAAAAATAAAAGATTCTTTTCTATAGGTCCAAAATGTTTTAAAATAAGCTTGTGCTTTTTGTAATATAGTAAAACCTTGGTCTGTGAGTATAATTCGTTCCAGAAACATGCTTGTAATCCAAAGCAATTGCTTATCAAAGCAAATTTCCCCATTAGAAATAATGGAAACTCAGATGATTCGTTCTACAACCCATAAATATCCATATAAAAAGTATTACAATACTGTAATACAATACAAAAGGATAAAGAAAATACAACTATAAAGACAATTAACCTGCACTTACCTTTGTAAACCTTCATAACTGGTGTGAGAAAGACAAGAGAAAGAACAATTATTGTGCAGGATGACTTTGACTATAACAGAATTATGGCTATTTACTGGCTCAATGGAATCTTTTTTTTTTTTGTGCAGCTGTAACAAGGAACCTATCCAGTACCTGGAATGAAGCAAAGTATTCCTAAGCTTGCTCTTGTATGGAAAAGCAAAGGGCTGTCCATAGATGCTTTGAAGTGACCAAAAAAAAAAAAAATACACTAGTGCCAATTATGGGCACCTTCCAATGTTTTGAAAAATGACTGATTTCTGCCAATCACCACGGCCTAAGACTGAACATCCAACGATGGGAGATGATCACCTACAATTCTGCAGTGAGAGAATAAGAGAGAGAGAGAGAGAGAGAGAGAGAAGAACCATTGGCTCAGCTGTGATCATGTGACATTCGCATCCCGTACTACTGGTATTGCAAGACATCGCTCGTCTATCAAGTTAGAATTTATTAGAAATGTTCGCTCATCTTGTGGAACACTCACCAGACAAGTTATTCACAACTCAAGGCTTTACTGTAGTTGTTTCTAAAGAAAACTTCAAAAATAACACATCTTTAATTACCTTATGGTCTTTGGAGCAAGTTCCTGTGTTTTAAAGATATGCATGTGCTTTGCTCTGTGTGTTCCAAATGAGCAGTTTCAAAAATGGCAAACCTTGTTGCCCCTTTTAAAAATACACACCCATCTTTCTTTGCTTGGATCTAATATGCCCTAAGTTTTCTTCCTATTTTAACATTTGTGATTTCTATCAGTGGCTCTTCATCTTTAGTGGAGATTGCTCCAAGGAGACTGTTAAAATGCAGATTCTCAGGGTCCTAGTCCTAGAAACTCTTGGTGGGTCAGGCAGAGCCCTGGAATCAGCCTTTTAATATCACTACAAGAGATTCTAATGCCAGCGTTCCACGGTCTTCACTTCTCAAAACATTTATAACATGACTTGTTAGTGCAATTTAGCATTTTTCATATAAAGGTGACAATCCTACACAGTACAGAATTTAGATTTAAAAGTGATCGCTCCTTCTGATGACTCCTCCCCCAACACACATACTACCTAGACCTTTATAAATATCTACATGATGTTATATGCCTGATAAGTGGCTCTCTGTGCACCTTCTCTCTCAGCCTTTCGAGAGATCCAAATCTTTAGCCCAATGCTCCAATGTGGCAAAATAAAATTATGTGATGAAACCCAAAGCATACGTTTAAATTTTACTTCTTTTGACTTAAGGATCAAGTTTCTCTCCCAGCTGTGTAAGTTTCTAGTACCCCCCTCTCCACACAGATCTCGGAGCACAGTGCTAACCCCTTCACGTGCAATACTGCCTGCTAAGTCTGGAGGGAGGTCGTTTTATTTTAAAATATCAGTATAAATCACTTCTGGTAGCTTTCTGTGCTTTTCCCAGGACCTCTGATGAACCCTTTCCTTTGTGAATCTTACAGTGAAAAGAACATCTGAAAAAGCAGCACAAATGGTTCAGATAAACATCCTGGTGGGTTTCCCACCTTACATAAGTGTGGGGAGAAGGGACCAGGATGTATAGCAGCAGCTCTATGCTACCCCCTGGTGGCAAGATGCTCCATGGCATCCCAGCCCACCAGGTATCCAGGCTCTTAGGGTAGTGACTGCTGAAGTTCACTTAGGGTTCCCGAGCAGTGCCAAGTCTAAATACAAGTATCAGTTAACAGTGGGAGTGACAGGCAACAAAATACACAAAATCTCACTTTCTTCTGCCCAGATGAGACGCATTAGTTCTGTTAATTGTGTAACTTCCTTTATTTTTTATTCTTTTGATTTTAGCACAGAGCTCATGAGCTTTAATGAAGAGATCAATCAAAAGGCAAATGCCAAAGACCTCCTAGACTCAAAGGACAATTTTAATAGCACAAAATACATATGCCTAGCTCATCACTGGTGAAACTCCAGAGATTCTGAGAAAAGTCATTGCACCCACCAACTGCGACAGTCACCTCTGCCCTGACCTGGAACCCTCAGGGTGTGTCAGGGCCAGCTTGAAAGTGATTGTCCCAGAGGTACAACGCAGATGATTTAGCCTGAAGAACCGAGAAAACTGAGCAAGGACAGAGTCAACAGTTCACCGGTCTAGAGGACACCCATGTCCCCTGAGATTAGGTAAGAAATAACCCAGGGCGGCATTAGGGGTGGCTCAAGTTCAGTAGAGAATTTCCTAAGAAGTGCCTAAATCCTGTGCCCAGATTCTTCTTCTTTAGGAGTTACCAGAAAAAAAAACTGATCAGGAATAAATGCGGCCCTTGCCCGAGGCAAGGGGGATGCATTTGATGGCATTTTGGGGTCCATTCCAGCCCTACGATGTAGTAGAGGCTCATTGATCAATCTCTGTGAATAGACAAGATGGGACAATGTGAATAGAAGCAAAAACCAATTTACTTGTAAGATTCGGACAGAAATGACCTCACCTGTGCACAGTGCACACAGCAATCATAGGGACTGAATGCATCTCTGGGATCTCAAGTTCCCTAGTGACAGAGCAGCCTTTAATGGAAGTTACTTGCTGAGCTAATGGTCAGGCCCTGAGTGGAAATTCTGAGATCAATAGGCCTTTCTAAATTCAGGAAATCAAGACTGTACCTAAAGCTTAATGGTCTGATAAGAACAGCAAATACATACTGTCCTTTCCTCTCTCCCCTGCCATGCATTTAATTGGCTCACACCCCACTTTTCCTAGAAGTTAATGCTGTCATTACATGCAACCTTTGGCAAGAGGTGAGCAAGGGGAGGTGACAGATCGTGCACAGAAAGTCCCATGAGAGATGGGCTCGAGGCTATCAAGCTCCACCTCATTACAAACAGCTACAGTTTTAGAGAATGCTAGTGGGGTCCACTCCGAAGCTGAGTCTCTTGACTATGCTGAAACGGAGTCTCCACTTTGCTGTGATTGCTAATTGGATCATATGTTCCCGATTTGGAGTTACAGGTGCCTTGTTTTAAGTAAAACTTTGAATTACACATTAAAAAAAATTTGTTTTTAATCCTTATTTAGTTTTGAAAGAGAGAGACAGAGTACAAGCAGGGGAGCAACAGAGAGAGAAAGGCAGGCTCCAGGCTCTGAGCTGTCAGCACAGAGCCCGACATGGTACTTCAAACTCATGATCTGTGAGTTCATGACCTGAGCCGAAGTTGGATGCTTAGCCAACTGAGCCACCCAGGCATCCCTAGATTACCCATCTGTTAAATGAGAATCCTTTCCTAGAACAATGCTTATTGAGCGAGGCATTGTAGTGAGTCTCTGATCAGGGATATTTCTTCCTTGTATTTGGCTTTTATGAAATGTCAAAGCCCAAGTAAAATAACAAGGGAAATGAAGAAAGCCTGAAGAAAATAAATCAGGAAACAAACTCATGTATCTAAAATATGCTCAAACCTTCAGCTGTTTCCCACACTTTCTGGAGACCCAGCTGAGACAGAAGGGACAGAAGAAATTACTTCTTTGTGGGGCGCCTGGGTGGCTCAGTCAGTTAAGTGTTCGACTTCCGCTCAGGTCATGATCTCACAGTTTGGTCTGTGAGTTTGAGGCCCGTGTCAGGCTCTGTGCTGACAGCATAGAGCCTGGAACCTGCTTCAGATTCTGTATCTCCCTCTCTCTCTCTCTCTGCCCCTCCCCCATTCATGCTATTTCTCCAAAAAAATAATAATTTTTTAAAATTAAAATAATGCAAGTACTTCTTTGTGAGCTAAAGGGAACTTCTGCTCAAGTGAGGCTCCTCAGGGAGTCAGACTCCCAGTCAGCCAAAGGGCTGGAGAGAAATGCGCCACAGAGCAGAATTTTCCGCCATGGCTGGAACCCACAGGGGTTGGCTACAAAATGTGATTCATGAGAACATCCCCTCTGTACTCCTCCTAAAACTGAAACTTATCTCATTCTATTATTTTTTAAAATTATTTATTTAGTTTAAGTAATCTCTTTGCCCAATGTGGGGCTTGAACTCATAACCCTGAGGTTAAGAGCTGCACGCTCTTCTGACTGAGCCAGACAGGCACCCCATCTCACTCCATTAATTTCTACTGCTTGTTTTATTTTGTCTGCCAACCCCACTCCCAGCTCAGAGCAATGGGAATATGTCTGCTTTTTCCATTATCATATCTCATGTGCCTACCAGTGTGCTGGCACTCAATGAGTAAATGTTAAATTTAAATTGAGCTGAGGTTTGGTGATAGTAATCAAATCAGGCCAAAATGGAAAAAAAAAAAAAGAATTCAGCAATAAGCATCCATTATTTAAGAATATCTAAAAAATATTAAAGCTACTGTCAGAATATAAGAATTAATAACTGATTCTGAAGTTGAAATCCTACTGAGAAATCATTAATTTCTTAGAATTTTAAGTTTTAGAAAAAACTATTGCTTTAAAACTAGACTCCTCTTACCCATCAGTATGATCCGTTAAAAAAAAGTATTTACTGGTTTGTTTTGCCCAATTTTAAAGAACCTAAACACTACCTTTGTACTGGAAGAGGAAAGATGACTGAAATCATGTCTGGTTACCCCTATTTATATAATTTCTCACCAGAGGCCCACAGGCAAAGAAGGGGACCGCTCGCACGGCCAGTAAGTCTCGGGCCACGTCCACAGGCCTCATTTGAACACACTCAGGGATTTTTTTTTCTTACTAAATTCATCATGAATAATCACTTCCCAGATCTACCAATCCACCTCCCCACCCCTGTCACTTAGGACTCTGTCTTCTCTATGTTCCTTCATTAAGTGGGAGCAGAGTAACTGAGGGTGGAAGATGGTGATAGCAATGGGAAGCTAGCTGTGAAAAGCAGATGTTTTAAATCTATTTTATTTTTCAATACCATTAATGACTGAAAAAAAAGCACGGTTTAAAGCAGAAAAGGAAAAAAAACAATGAAAAAACAAACATTATCAACAACAAAAAACCCAAAAAACAAAAACTTGCAACAAACTTTTCAGGGGGGAAAATGCCTTATAGCATATATGAGAAGACCTAAAGAGAACACTTATGAACACATCATTCCTTCAAACAGCTGGGTGTTTTAGAGTTATCCCTGCAATCCCTTTCTACTGCTTTAAAACCACCTCTCTCAAATAATGAGACAAACAGCTCTCTTTTTTGAGTACATACTTTTTATAAAGTGTATCATAACCACATTGAGGGTCATTCAAGGCATTTCACCGAAACCAAAGAGAAGTTCAAAGATAAAACTGCAGCAGAAGATCTGGGAAAGACTGTAGAAGTTCACAGCCACAGAAGTAACCTGCAAGCTGTCCTTAGTCCGGGGCACCTGAAATCAAACCCACAAGGCCACATCCAAGGGCTAAGAGGACCAGGTGGGAGGCTGGCCGCAAGACAACAGGTCAGGGCCCTACCTCCCCTCGAAGGGTCTCAACTGTAACTCGCGTTCCAACTGCTCTGCAGTCAGGGTGCCCTGGATGGCTTCACAGCCTGGGTTGAACACTGAGTAGGCGCTCTTCTCTCCCTCTTTCCTCTCTCCAGGGCCTCGTGTCCCGACATACATCCAGTAGAACAAGGACAGGACAAAATAGGCCAGGCCAAATTCCAGTTCCACAAACAATCCCAGCAAGACCAACCAGAGAAGAACCTTCAAGAAGGTGATGTTGATCAGGAAAGACTGGTCCTGCGGCGGAGGCAGAGGACTGGCTGGATCCCGTGGTGGCTGTGAGGTGCTGCTCCCAGGCGGAGCTACTTCCTAGGACACACAAACACACACAAGTAAGAATAAAGAGTAATGGGGCTCAGGATCCAAACCAATCTGGAGAGACAGCTCTCATTGCTCTGGGAAGGCTTCCGGCTCATTGATTCCTATTTTCTTGCCCTGCTCTCTAAAGCAATCATCTCCAAAGAGCTCACGTGCTCCATTCCTACTGAATCACAACTGATCGGCACTTAGTGAGCTGTGACCTGATAAAAACCTTATAGCATTCAGGTGGATTCCCATTCATGGGAGTCATTTCCTCAGATTAGCCTGCTGCTAACAAGAGATAATCTGTGCCCCATACAGACACTCCCCAGTAAGGGAGAATGCAGCTGCCACCCCGAATGCTTCACACACAGAACCAAAGCTTATTGACTTGATTAGATGAGCTACAGTTTTGTGAGTGGCATGAATCTAAAATGAGGACTGTATGAAACAGGAAACAAAAAATCCCTTTCACTTATTAAAAATAAATCACATTATAGCCACAGCCTTTCCATCCCAGGACCACTGTGCCCAGCACCAGTGTCTTCTCACTGGCCTCCTCACGCCCCCCGCCTGGGACTCTACACATCCTCTGTATAGCTGCTACCCAGACTTCCTAAAACACGCCCCCGCCTCCTGTTCACAACCTTCAACGAAGTTCACTGCCTGCAGGTTAGAATTTAAACTTCTTGGGCTGGAATCCAAGCAAGGCCTTCCATTTATTCAACAGATAGAAATGCCAGCACACAGGCCCCTGGGTTGGGTGCCAATGGGAGATACAGATATTTAGATAGCTTTAGGGAGGCTTGATCTCTAGTCCAGTATTTTCCAAACTTTTTTGGGTATGACCCATAATAAGAAATACATTTTTTTCTGTGACCCAGCATAAAGTTTCACAAATCAACAAATATCTTCACCACATATGAAATTCTCATCTTCTATTCCATTTTTTAAAATTAATTTAAAAAATTTTTAATGTTTATTTGTAGAGACAGAGACAGAGTGTGAGTGGGGGAGGGGCAGAGAGAGAGGGAGACACAGAATCTGAAGCAGGCTCCAGACTCTGAGCTGTCAGCACGGAGCCTGATGTGAACCCACAAATTGTGAGACCATGACCTGAGCTGAAGTCGATGCTTAATCGACTGAGCCACCCAGGAGCCCCGATTTTTTTAAATTAATTTTTAACAGAGGACTAGATTCTCTAAATTGATTTCATCACCCATTAATGGGTCACAACTTACAGTCTGAAAAACAATGACCTAAAAAATTAACTACGATACAATCCACAATGCACTGCTCTACTCCAGTTTAACAGGGCTTACTACCCAAAGCCTCTGCCCACCTGCATCGTGGGACAGGCCCCCCTTCCTCTCCATTCCTAGCCCCGTGCCTTCCTTCCAGGCCAGCAGGACTGGTGAACTGTGTATGCTTGACCTGCACAGCCATCGGGGCGGATTCCCCTCTGCCTCTCAGAGCACAGGAATTACTGCCCCTTTGTCTCACTGAGCACCAACATATTTGTGGGTTAAGTGTTATGTTTTTAAGTTTCTATATTTATTTTGAGAGGAGGGGGGGAGCGGCAGAGAGAGAGAGAATCCCAAGCAGGATCCACACTGCCAGCACCGAGCCCAATGCAGGGCTTGAACTCATGAACCGTGAGCTCGTGATCTGAGCTCAAGTCAGACCTTAGCCAAGTTGAGCCACCCAGGCGCCCCAAGTGTTTTTCTTTTAATACAGTTCACATGTGTCCCTAGATGGCTACCAGGAGGCCAATGGACTATCATTACCTTTCAGTGTCTCCAGAGCCAAACAGAGCACCCCACATGTAGGTTTTCAACACACAGCATAACTTTTAGGTCATTTCTTCAATTATATCCCCCATTCCTCTCATGATAATTTAAAAAGGGACCACAAATATTATTTGGTCTTGATAAAAAATATAGGTCATCTGATTTACACTGCTTCATAAATTCTATTTTGTTGCGACCTTCTTTTCTAGTGTTAACGTTCTAATTATTACCTTTCAGTTAGACTAGAAAAGCCCTAACATGCCATCAGCTACTCCCCCTCCCGACACCCATGTTTGTTAAGTAAATACATGTCCCTTTCAGATTTGACCAGCGTGCACAACAGGGAAATCACTGAAAGTCTCAGCGGGGTACTAATATAATCTGCTTTATATTTAAGACTACCCTGGCTGCCAGGTAGAGAATGGGCTATAAGGCTGAATGCAGGGAAATTGTGAGTAACTCATGCAGGAGGCCCAGTGAGAGAGAAGGGCCAGGCATAACTGGGGTGGTGACACAGAAGTCAGAAATAAATGAAGGACTGAATGATGCTGAATACATTTTGAAAGTGTATGCCTTGAGATTTACTGGAAACAGATTTATTATTGAGGGAACATAAAAAGAATAAAGCTATGGCCAGATTTATAATGCATCTTCAAGATGCCCGATGTGTAATCAGGAGACAGGCACTGTTAGTCCCAATTTACTGATGAGGAAACACTGAGATGTTAAGTAACTCCCTTCAGAGTCACACAGCGAGTGATAGGCAGAGAGGAGACTGGTGCAGATCCCAGCATGGTTCCCCTCCAAAGCCCTTTGTACTTAATTAGGGGCCTTTATGGGGAATGGTAAAGGGAAGGGTTAGAGAGCTAAGAGATGGGGAAAGGGGTCAAACCAACTGGCAAAGGGAACAAACAAGAGGAGAGATATAGAAATTCCTCTACCTCCTTTAGCATTTGCTTTAGTAGCAGCGTGGCTTCTGCTATAAAAGTTGTGTGTGGAAGTGCCTGTGGTCATCACAGCACATAGAGGCATAGTTTAGGGCAAGTATTTCCATTTCTCAAATACCAAGCTGCTTCCCACTCAGGGCATTTGCACCTATGATTCCTTTTGAGAGATTTCTCCTACAAATCTCAACAAAAAATGTGAACTTGTTCTTGGCCTTGTCCCGGGTTTCTCGAAGAGTGGCTCCTTCTTATGAAAGGCCACCTCCTCAGTCAGGTCCTCCCTGCCCACCCAATTTAAAGTAGCACTTTGCACCCCTCACCGCCAGCTCACTATCACAGCATCCTATTCTTCCCCCTTTCATAGCATTCATCATTTGGCTCTTTTGTTTATTGTCTGTGGCCCCAAGTGCAAGTTCTGTGACAATAGGGCTTTATCTGCCTTTGTCACACTGTTTCCTGGACAGGGACAGTAGCTGGAACAGAGTGGGCACAGGATATAATTTTGCTGAATGAATGAATGACAGCAAGGAAAGAGAAGAAATTAAAAGGGGACTCCTGGGTCTGAGGGAATGATGCAAAGGCTGTGCTTAGCCAGGTGACTCCAAAGGAGAGCATCTGAGCAGTGGGTCAGCCTGAGCCAACAGCTGGAGGGGAGGAGTCACAGGATGAGTGTGGACACCTTGGGGCTAGGCTGTGCCTGGGGGCTGCTGCAGGGTATGCCTGGGGAGGGGGACAGGGGGTTCTTCGGCAATGAAAAGAGTCACAAACATTTTGGTCTGAATGTGATACAAGTTTGTCACAGAAAGAAATATTTGATCTTGAGGACTGCTTTCTTCAAGCTAAATTCGAGACTGGAGGAAGGAGGATAGGGATGCTTCCTTATCAATGACAACCAAAAAGCAATTACAAATAGAAGGCTAGAGAACTTTCTGACAAGCCACTGTGTCTCCAAAATGATTAAGAGAGATGGATTACAAATTGGGAGAAAGAAAAAACAATTTAATGATAATTTTCACACCAGAGCAAACCCAGGAATGATAACTGAGCCAATGAAAATGAGCTTAAGACAGAGTCCCTTATGAAAAACAGAATAATTAATAAGAATTGACTGGAGGTCCAGCATATCCTGTCATCCTTTTGTTGGGACATCAGCTTTTGGGTTTTAATAATGTTAACTTTCTCCACGTTCAGCTTCTCCGGGTCCAATTCAATGATCTCATACTCCTTTGGAAATGAGACATGCAGGCAAAAACTCATTGTGTGGGCCAGACATTGTGTTTTAACTACAGAGAGGAAAAAGGGTAAGGGAAGTAGATTCTAAAATCTTAACCAATTGTGTTCAGCAAGTTCTGGTCAACAATGAAGTTATTGGGAGACAAACCGCATGCAAGGAAATGGACTGTTTGAACCCTGTGCCACTCTCTTTCTGCAAGTCTGATGGGACTGTGTCATTGAGAATAGCATCTAATCAAAACTGAATAATAAATTCTCCTTGGTTTAAAAAAATTGCCTAAAACCAGATGTTGTGCAATAATAAATGAACTAAGAGAAATAATTTTAAGAGGAGCAAGGTACACTTCTGCTCCAATACATTTTCATTTTCAAAAGGAATTTTTTGGGTCTTATTACATTTTTGAGATACGAAGTCTTTGTCACAAAATTGTCTCAAGGCACCTATTTTCCCTGGATGTTGTGTCCCGTATTCCAACATATATAATCTAATCTCACACTCGAGGCACCTTGCCACTCTACTCCTGAGTGAAAACGAAATGAAAATACAAGATGTGAACCAAGTTCATCTGAAAATTAAGAGAATCCTAAAGAATAAAAGGGTGGGAAGGCTATCATACTAATCTAAATAATGTTTTCACATGCGCATTCAGTATTGAACTTGAATAAATTTCCTTAGTTCAGTAGAGGTGCACAAGCATCTGCGGCCTCGGGCAGTTACACAGACCACACTTTTGCAAGTTTGTATTCAAATGCTAGCACAGGCTCTCTGGGCTACTGGCTGCAAGTGTCCCAGGTGTGAAATCAAAGGAAGTCTTCATTACTGCCACTTCTTGGCAGTATTCAATTAGACCTTTTACCCTTCATTAGCGGAAGGCTTTAACTGAAAGCGGTTGTAGGTAAGTTTCTGGAAGCTACAGGGCATCACAATAACTCAACTCTCTCTGAATAACTCAAGGGCAGAGGTGTTTTCTTCCGGGGCCCTAAACCCTCACTTTCCGACCGGAATCAGGATCTGCGTGGGTGGCGAGCTGGAAAAAAAATGTCAAAGCCACGGATCAGTGCTGACACGTGTGGCCGGAGACGCCGGGCTCAGGACGCCGGGAGGCGCCAAAAGCCCCGCCAGGCCAGCGAAGGTGGGAACCGGAAGAGAGGACGCGGCTCGCGCGCCTTCGCGTGGTGGGCGGGGACCGCTCCTCGGTGGGGGCGTGGCCTGCCGGCCCCCACGCGGTGGGCGGGCCGTGGGCGTGGCCTCGGCCGGAGTTTCCTGGGAGGCCACGACAGCGTCCCTGAAGCCAGGTCCCGAGGGGGGGGGCGAGGCCTTCCTCTCACCTGAGCGAGGCTGGGCTGGGCCCGGATATTCGCGGGCCTCGGTTTACACACCAGGAACCGTTTTAGCCAGCCTGGAGCTGCCTTTGGAGTCGCAGCTGCTTCCGCCTTCTTCCCTGAGGTTTGAGAATTCTGGCTGGGTTCGGCCGTCAGTCCGGCCCGTTTCCTGGCCTCCCGGAACTCGGCTAACCGCTGTTCCATGGCACCCACCTCCCTCCCCCGCGCCGGGGAGCGCGCACCCGCCGGCCAGGCTCCAGCCCTCCGCTTTGCCCAGCGCGCGGCCGCAGTGCGCCTGCGTAGCGGCGGCTCTATGCCGCGCGTGCGTGCTAGGGGCCCGGGGCCCAGCGAGCACCAGTGTTTGTGACGTTCGTAGGGCTGAATGCACAGTTAATAGTACCTTGTGAACGCTCGTGGACGCAGTGTCAGCCCCTCAGGCTAAATGGTTAAGCATCCAAAGCATAGGGGCGTCTCACTGGCCTAGTCGGAAGAGCATGCGACTCTTGATCTCGGGGTTGAGAGTTCAAGCCCCACCTTAAGTTAGAGATTAGTTAAATAAATAAAAACCTAAAAAACAACGTAAAGCATAAAGACTGTTCCATTGTCTCCCTCTCCTCCGCGGGCTCTTCCGAGGAAAGCTCTGCAGTGCTCCATCTCACTTCAGGGATCTGGTTCCCCTTAGGGGGAACATCCCTTTAGCATTTGGGCGCTACTATTGCTTGCCAGTTTCTTTCTTTTCTTTCCTTCCTTCCTTTCCTTCCTTCCTTCCTTCCTTCCTTCCTCCCTTCCTTCCTTCCTTCCTTCCTTCCTCCCTCCCTCCCTCCCTCCCTCCCTCCTTCCTTCCTTCCTTCCTTCCTTCCTTCCTTCCTTTCTAAATAATAGTTTATTGTCCAAATGGTTTCCATATAACACCCAGTGCTTCTCCCCACAAGTGCCACCCCCCATGCTAAGTGTTTGCACCCATAGGTCTAACAGGAGAAACCTAACAGAGGGCCATAGGGAGGGAAAGGTGGAAAGAAATTTGGGAAGAGAGAGGGACACAAACCATGAGAGACTATTGAATACTGAAAATGAATGGAGGGCTGAAGGGGGAGGGGGAAGGGGGTGCAGGCCAGTTTCAAAAGGTGGTCCCAGGGCATTAGAGAAGGCCCATCATATCTGGGAGATTTTGGTGTCAGAAGGAACACAGGATAGTCTCCCCTTTTCCTTTTAACAAGTACACCGACCTTAGCGCTTGGAGCTCACCGCTAGCAGACAGGCAGGTCATGCAGCCCTTTGTCATTGCTTTTGCCACAATGCAGACTACCTCTCCATGTGCCTAGATAGGTCAGAAATTTAAGAAAAAAAACACACCTTTATTGGGGTGCAACCTAAAATACACAAATCTTAAGTGTAGGGCTCAATAGGTTTATAATTATGAATACACCTCTATAAGTAGTGTACTATCTAGAAAAGGAATGTTTCTAGTATACAAAGGGCCCCCTTATGCCCTCCCCATCGCTACTCACCCAAAAGATTCAGGTGTCTGTTAGATTTTTAAAGCTCTTAAGCATTTAGCGAAGTGCCACTCACCTAATGAGACTCAAGTATTTCTTGGATCTTGCTGAGTTTTTGAGTCAAGAAACTAGATGAAGTAGAATGGAGTCTCATTCATTTCACAAATATTTGTCAAGACCATGCTGTGTGTCAAGTGTTGTACCTGGTACTAGAGTTGCTGGAATGAATGAAATACACCCTTTTTATTAGCACTTACATTCTAAATAGACAAACAAATGCATAACTACATATTTATATTTAATGTAATGTCAGATACTGATTAGTGTTATGAAGAAACATAAAGTAAGGAATAAGGATGGTGGGACTATTTAGAGCTGATGACCAGGGAAGACTTCTCTGAGGAATTGCCATTCCCACAGAGACCTAAGTGAAATGAGTGAGGCATGCAGGTATCTGGAAAAGAATGTTTCAATTATAGGAAACAGCAAGTGCAAAGGTTCTGAGACCTTAAGTATATGCTTGACTTGCTCGTAGAACGAGAACGTCAGGGAGGCCAGTGTAACCAGTGCAGAGGGAAGAAAAGAATGGTGGAAAATAAAGATTCACAGATATCCAGGTGTGAGAGGCCTTACAGGCCAACATGAAGACTTTGTGTTGCATTCTGAGTGTGATGGCAGATTTTGAATAGGAGATGACATGATACAACATATTTTTAAAGGAGTCCACAGGCTGCTTCAGATGGGGTCCTGGAAGAGTGCAAGAGTAGAAGGAAAACCAGTTAGGAGCACAGTAGGACAAGAAAGACTGGCTATTTGGGCTACAGTAGTGATGGGGATGGTCAGATTCTGAATATATTTTGAAGATCTGAGCCACATTATGTGTGGATGGATTGGATATGGAATGTGTAAAAAGGAATCAAGTGTGATAGATTCTACCATCCTCTCTCCCTCTCAAACACATACCCTGAGCAACCAAGTGAATAGTGCTGGGACCTTCTGCTGAAATGAGGGAAGACTAGAAAGGGAGGAGTATGGAATGATCATGGAGAACTTTGTTTTTAGCACTTTAAGATGCTTGTTTGAGACGCTCATTGGATATCTGGTATAGGCAATTGGATGGTGAAAATGAGTTCAGGGAAGTTAGAACCAGAGATACCTTTTGGGAATCATCTACATGTATGATATTTAAAGCCATAAAACTAGAAGAGATCAAACAGAAGGTGAATGTGGGTAAGGAGGAAAGATATTGGAGGACTGAGCCCTGAATAGAGATGGTTTGTAAGACAGAAAAGAATGGGGTCATTATAACACAATGACCTTTGATAGAGAAACCACAGAGGAAATTTCTTGCCCATCTTAGTGTCTGGAGTAGGTCTGCTTCTCTCAAGGGGCTGGAGGTTCTTTTATTGATTGTGTTTCCCACTTGATAATCACACTGAGACCTTAGAGCCGTATTTATGGTCTACTTCTAGTGGGTATTTACCCTTAAGGAATGCAATTTGTGGGCTCTGGTAATCAGGGTCTCTAGCAGGAAAAATAACACTTCCAAACAGATTAAGTGAGGAGAGTTTCATGAAGGAGTTATTACAAAGGTGTGACAGGATTAAAGGAGCCAGTTAGGGATGGTTCAGAGCAAGTGTTACCAGCCTCTAGGCTTCAAGCAGCAAGAGGACACAGTGGTCACAGACCCCTTGGGACCTCTTAGGAAAAGCCCAAGGAAAGGGAGCCCTTCAAGGAGGACAGGCCAGGTAGGGAAGGAATAAAGAAGGATCAGGGGCAAATGGAAACCATCCAGCTAAGTACTAATGCCATTTCAGGCTGAGCTTGCTTCAGTAACCTTAGTTTCCCTTTGCCTTGTTTTCTGATTTATCATACATTGATTTTTGTCTCAGAGTTTGTAAACCTATTTAAATCCTTTTCTGAAAAAGGTTGAAAGAGTAGAAAAAAACATAAAGATGAAAGAGATTAGTTCCTGCTGAACTAATAACTTACATCTTCTTTTTGGATAAGGTTATAAAGGTAGTCAATAAGAAAGGTCCCAAAGTATGAATTTAATTGTTATAATAAAAATAGTTTGGGGGTGCCTGGGTGGCTCATTGGTTAAGCACCCGACTTTGGCTCAGGTCATGATCTCATGGTTCGTGGATTCAAGCCTCGCATCAGGCTCTGTGCTAAGAGCTAGCTCAGGGCCTGGACCCTGTCTTTGGATTCTATGTCTCCCTCTCTCTCTGACCCTCCCCTGCTCACACTGTCTCTCTCTCTCAGAAATAAACAAAACATTTAAAAAGTTAAAAATAAATTAAAAATAAAAATAGTTTATACATAACAAATTTCTTATGCACAAACACATACACAAACCTGGGGCCAAGTGGTATGCATATACATTTATATCATATTTGTCCATTAAAAGGAATAAAATATTCACATTCCCTGTGATATATTAAGTCTTTGGCCTCAATTCTCACTCTTTTTATCTGTGCCATAAAAGGCAGAGTATACTTTCCCATTCCTTGACTTTGAACTTAGCCACGCAGGTTGCTTTGGCCAATAGGATAATGGCAGACATTACCAAGCAGGGGCTTGAAGCATCTTTGTCTTGTTGAGCGCACCCTCGTAATACTCTCTACTGCCATGAGGTGAAGGTGCAACAGCTAGCCAGCTGGTCTAAGAATAATGAGAGTCATGTGGATATAGTCACCCAGCTGACACACAGACCTGCAGTTTCAATCTGAGGTGCCCAGCTGAGCCCAGCCTCAAATAGCTGACCCTAGCTTATCCCAAGAGGTATAAAAAAAAAAGTAAATGCTTATTTTACATCACAGAAATTTTGTCATTTTTATAACACAGAAAAATCTGCTCAAGAAAAAGAGCATTTCTCTGTGTCCTTGTGGTCCATTCCTGACTCCTTCCCACCTCGTCAATCTATTAGTGTAGTGAGTTACATTAATAGATTTTCTGTTAAAACATCCTACATTCCTGCAATAACCAAAACTCAATCAGTTTATAAAATATAAAATTCAAAGCTAGATTCAGTTTAGTAATTTTTAAAGGACTTTTGCATCTGTGTTCATTAGTGAGATTTTTTTTTCTATAATTTTCTTTTCATGTACTGTATTTGAAAGGTGTTGGTTTTAGGATTATACTAGCTTTATAAAATAAGTTGAAGTGTGCCTCCATCTTTACCCCCACCCCCATTTCTAGAACTGTTTGAATAAAATAGGAATTAACCATTTCTTCAAGGTTTGATGGGACTTTGTAGTAAAACCTTCTAGACCTGATGTTTTCTTATCAGGTAAATAAATGTAAGCTACAGTTAAGTGGTCAACACCGCCTTACCCAAAAAGTGTTAAGAAATGGATCAACATTAGTCTGTCCTTTCTGATGATTTGGGGAGTGGCCTGGATGAAAATTTTAAAAGGCATTTTATCATAATTTCAGGTGACAGAAATTTAGTAGAGAAAATCTATAATTCTGTCTAATGGAAATAAATTTGATTTAATTTTTCATGTTGAAAAGATTTTGGAGATGCTCTGAGGGAACTCTGCCTCCCTCTAGATTTGCATTTGTGTTTTGTCTTTGTTTTTGTTTCTTAGTCATTGGCTTGAGAGCAGTTTGTTTCAATAGGAATCAAAGCTTTTCTCTGAGCACAGACTGGAGGGCAGGGGGCATATATTGTGGGTGCTTCAGCTGCTACAGTCAATCCTGTGGTTACAGTGAGAAAGGGTCCCCCATGTTTCGTGCTCTATTAGGTCCTATCCCTATAGGTGCTGCATGTAGGGGTCTGAGCACTGTGCTTCAGCCATAGCATGGCAGAGGAGAGTGACTTGGATAATGATATTTCTAGAGCAGGTTTCTCAGCCTTGGTACTTTAGACCTTTTGGGCCAGATAATTCTTTGTTGTGAGGGCTGTCCTGTGCCTTGTAGGATTCTTATCAACATCACAGGCCATAGCCCATTGTTGCAAGTAACACTTCCTACTAGTTTTAACAGCCAAGAATGTCTCCAGACAGTGTCACATGTACCCTAGGAGTCAAATTTGCCCCAGGTTGAGTATGACTGGTTTAGAAACCATATTGTAGTAAGAATGGTAAGGGCAGTGGATGATTCAGGCCAGAAAAGAGGAGTCATAGTGAAAACATACCAGTTATTTTTAGAAACTATTAAAAGGGCTGTTGTGAGGGGAAAGGATCATTCTGTGGGGCTCTAAAAGGCACCATTAAGGCCAACAGCCAGAAATTACAAGGTAATACATGGTGCACCTGGGTGGCTCTGTGGGTTGAGCCTCTGACTCTTGGTTTCAGCTCAAGTCGAGATCCCAGGGTCATAGGATCAAGCCCCATGTTGGACTTCATGCTGAGCATGGAGCCTGCTTAAAATTCTCTCTCTTTCTCTGCCCTGCTCGTGTGCTCTCTCTCTCTCTTTCCCAAATAAAAGGGGAAAAAAAGAAATTACAAGGTAATATATAGGAAACTTTAAAAATAAAAAAGGATTTTTCAGCAACTCCGTTGTTTCCAGCAACAGCATGGTGTCCTCAGAGCAGTGAGCTCCCCGATACTAGCAGTATTCAGTCAGAAGATGACCACGACCTCTCAGGAATGTGGTAAAGGGGCCTTCTGAACTGAAGAGAGATTTGGTTAGTCTAAATGGGAGGCTTTGGTGCATCAGGTTAAGAATATGTCATATAAGGTGTTGGTACCACTGCCCCTATCCCTTTAGAACTCACTATGACTGCACCTGCTGATGGCTTATTTCTATAAGTGCCTGGGGGCTTTCTCTGGCTGCATGGATGTGTTCAACAAGTGCATGAGGCAGACTAGCAGCGGTTGGGGAGTTATTCCCACCACTCCTCGAACACCCTTCAACCAATTGAGGGTGGGAGTTGGTGGATAAATACCCCAGCTCCCTCACTCCCCCTCTCCCATGCCTTACTCCTCATGGGTGATGACTCTGAGGTATGTTCCACAGAGTCTCCCAGGGATCTTCAGGAGAAGTGAGCCTCAGTTGCCCACAGCAGTGTCTGCTCATTAAAGCATCCTATATCACTTTTCTTCCCTTTCCTGTCTCACTTTCCCACTGTCCCATCAGTGCTCCCAGGACTCACTTCCCCAGTAAACTTCTTCCATTCAAATCATTATCTTAAGATCTTCTTCCAAGAGAGTCTAAGGCAAGACCACACTACAAGACCTAAGCAAGGCAGAAAGGGAAGTAAACCAGAAGGCTAGTTGGTAGGATACATTTACCAGACCTCTGTGTTGAAGTTTAAAGCTAGCAAAACAGGGCTTTAGACTGGCACATTCCAAGGAGAATATTTGGAAATGGGGATAAAGAAGTTAAAAAAAGAGGAAGAGAAAGCCACAGTGCTTTAACTGAAGCAGCCTGGGCCAGATTTTGGGAAGATAGGTTGGCTTATGTATTATGTTGAGCCCCGTGGAGGACAGGATCCAGTCATTCTATGATTCAATCTTCCAAGAACTTTAGAGACCATTTAGTCAGCAAGTGTTGACTAAAAACTTGTTATAGGCCAGGCCCTGTGCCAGGCTTTAAGGATGCAGAGAGGCATAAAATACAGTCCCAGACTTTAGGAATTTAAGGTCTAGTTGAGGCAGACTCATTAAAAGACAACCATACATGAAGATCTGGGACAGAGGAGGATCACTAACTCAGGCTGGGAAAAAGTATGACCTCCTTAGATTTAAATATGGGGAAACTGAGGCCAGCAAAGGCAAGCTGATGAGGTATAATTCCTGGGCCTTGCTGTAGACAATAAATATTTCTGGTGATAGATTATTTCTTTATAGCACTACCTTTTGCATTTGCATTGGAAAATGTTGCCACATGACACCCTTGGTCCCCCCCCCCCCCACCTCTTCTTGGCTTGGTGGTCACAACTGCTTTTGCCTGGCAGCTACTGCTGGTTTGAGTTTTGCCTTTTTTGTCCCTACCCAATTTACAGGGATCTTGTGTTCCTAAAGAGCCCAGTATTCTCTGCAGTTTTTCCCAGTCAGTCCTGCCTAATCCCTGAAGCTTCCTGATTACCCCTTCTATGCATCTTTAACTCCCAAGATCTCAGGTTTTGACAGTTTCCCTGTTCATCTGACTTGTCTTGCATTGTTCTGTTTTGAGTCCTATTGTGCTTAGCTCTGATGCTCAGAGAAATGCCTCCTAGGGCTTGTAGGACAGATGATCAGACAAACCCTACAGAATTAAAGCAAAGATAATCTATATGTAAATCCCATCCCTAAACTCTCCTTAAAATTATCTTTCAGTATTTGGAGAACTTCTTTGCAAGTTGAGGATGCACATAACGCAGTACATGTTGTGTTTCAGGTAAGCTTGTTCCTCCCTAGTTATGTATGGGAATAAACTTTGGAGGAAGGCAAGCTTTTACGCTTTCAAGTCCTTTGAGGGGCACTTGGGTGCCTCAGTCGGTTGAATGTCCAACTCTTGGTTAAGCTCAGGCCATGATCCCAGGGTCGTGGGATGGAGCTCCACATCGGGCTCTGCACTGAGCATGGATTCTCTCTTTCCTTCTAGCCCCTGCTCTCTCTCTTTCTCTCTTTCTCTGGAAGGAAGGAAGGAAGGAAGGAAGGAAGGAAGGAAGAAGGGAGGGAGGGAGGGAGGCGGAAGGGAGGGAGGAAGGGAGGAAGGAAGGAAGGGAAGGGAGGGGGGAGGGAAGGAAGGAAGGAAGGAAGTCCTTTGAAGAAGTGGGCTGTTTTGCTAAAATATATGCACAAGCACCCAGAGTGGTATATTTCCTAATTCTTGACAAGAATAGCTGCTCAGCCTCTTCCCTAGAAACTCTTGCATTTCTTTCTAGCCATTGACCTTCCAGAGTCTTGCCTGGACATGGGGGTTAGGGGTCCAAATGGACCCATCTTTCATCCTAATAGCATTAGCGGCTGCTCAGGCTTGGAGGGAAAGCTGGCCCCTTCTGTGTGACTTAGCAGCAGGAACACTGCCAGGGCGCCTGACTCTGCTTGGTTGTCTCCTGCTCAGCTGTTAGTCATTTCAGTGCTCTGCACCCTGGGGAGCCATTAATGTGCCTGTAGTAAGGTGGACATGATGGAGGTGAAGTGAGGCAATTCTTTCCGAACATCCGGCCTCCTTCCAACTTGTGTGTTACTTTGCTAGACTCTGTATCCTACAGAAAGGAGATTTTCTATCTAAATTTTTCCTTAAACGAACCAACAAAAGAAAAAACAAACTTTTTTTTAACCTTCAGGACCAGTCGAGTCATTCACTATCAACCAGTTGAGTCATTCACTATCCTTGTTGGGCTCCAATAACAGTTGATCTTTGTGGAGTGATTCATGTGTGCCAGGCACTGTGCTATACCCTGAATATCATTATGCATTTTAATTTTCTCAACAACTCTTCAGGAATGCACCTGAACATAGATTAAGTAACTTGATGGCACCCAGCAAGCAACTAGCAGGGCCAGGGTTTGAAACTGAGTCTGACTCCAGAACCCAGGAATCCACTTATTCTACCTTCTCCTCTGTGTGGACCACTTTCAAGGTTCTCTGAGTACAAACAGGTATAAATTTTGATCCCTGGCCTTCAAAAAACTTAGAGACGTGCTGGGAAGATGAAACAGGAACATAAAATGCTGAACACCGCCTGCCGCCCTCTGTGAAGTGTTCTATCCGTGGGGCAGACGGGCGGGAACTAATCAGGCCGAAGAAAAGACCAGTGAGGCCAGGCTGGTCTAAAAGGCTCCGTGGAGGAGCATGGCATTTGACTCACTTCAAAGACAGAATTTAGGTAAGCTGAGAGGAGGAAATCAACTCAGGTACAGAGGACTTGGAACACACGGGTTCAAGTCCCAGCTCTGACATTATCTACACAACCCAAGGAAGTCCTTATCCTCTTTACTGCCCCATTTCCTTTACTATAAAGAGAGAAGCTCAGAGAGGTGACATGGAGTATAGGGGAGAGCCCAGGTTTGGAACCAGAAGATGCCTCCGAGAGGCAGGGAGGGAGGGTGTAGTGATTTGAGGGGGAGGGATGTTGACAAAATTTTTTCTTGACTTACGGTAGTGGTTCCCTGAGTAATCACTATGATCATCTATTGATCTGTAAAGTCAAACAAACAAAAAGCCCTAGCTTCTAATTTTTACTTTGCCTTAAGCAAGGCAAATTGTCCTTCTGTTTCTTTATCTATAAATGGAGGGATAATACCTCACAGGAGGGTTTCAAGATGAGCTGAGCTGATAGAAGGTGCTGGAGGTACCTGAATCATTGTAGATGCTTAGTCAACATAGATGGCTAAGGGAGTAGGAAACCAGCATGGTCCATAACCAATGGGTAACCAAAGGCCTGGGAAGAAGCATAGGGAAGAAAAGAACATCTTCATAAGCCAGACATATTGGAATGCATGTGGAGAATTAGTATGTTGGTGGGTTTTTAGACCAAGGAAGATATTTTTCATCTGAGATGGTTGAATTCAAATTGTTTCCTTGTCAAAAAACTGACATATGGCTTCTGTTTCTCCCTTCTTCGCTGACTCCTATCACCCTCCAGAGCTTGTTTGAACTAAAATAAACCTCTTCTCCCCATTACCTTAATAGGCTTGGGTTAAATTTACTCAACCATTGACCTCACTTTGAGATTGATTTAAGATGGTATTGATAGGCCGGTCAGTCAGCCAGTCTCCCACCATCTATTTGTAGGAGCCAGTGGGGATTCCTATCCACCTCACAAAAAAATCCACTGGCCAGGACACTGGACTGAGCCTCTCTATGAATCTGGGATTTCCATTAGGAAGCTAATAATAAGGGTAACTATACAGCACTTATCACTGGCTTCCAGTCTCCTTCCTTACTAGGAGCTGCTCAAGACATGGAGAGATTGCATGGTGAGGGATTCTCTGATTGGAGTTAATTATGTCACCACACCCTCTTCCCCCCCCCCCACAACAAAACCCACTCCCAAGCTCAAGCCCCTTTACTCCCTACAGGCCCTTAAAACCCTATACTTTAGCTACACTAATTTATAATTTCTCAAACATGCTATGTTGTTGCTGGCTCCATACTTTTGTCCACACTTTTTCATTTTATCTGGGGCATCCTTTCCTGCCTTCCTCACCTATTAAGTGCCACTCACCTTCCATACTTACATATCTCCTTCTCTGGAAATTGACCTAGGCCTTGTTCCCCAGATATTCTCCTAGCACCAACTGTATCCTCTTTATGAGCAGCCTTTATGACCTGGATTATAGCAGTTGGTTTCTAGCAGGTTATAGTTTAATATTTTTGAGGAAAACCAAAAATAATAGTAGCTTGAACCAGATAGTAGTTTATGTTTTCCTTCTAGGCATCACTTGAGAGTGCCATAGGGCAGTGACCCAGGCCTCTTCTACTTTGATTTTCTGCCATTTCTAGCAAATTGACCAGCATGGTGAAAGTGCCTGACAACCAAACCAGAATTCTGTGGGCTGCCTTAATTCTAAAGCCAGTCTCTTAACCACTAGGTCATATTACTTCTATTAGTGAAGCTGAGCTCACTGGAGATTGGGGAGGAAGATGTGAAAAAAATTTTAGAAAATTTCCAGGAATATTGGGAGGTACTTTGAGTGCCTGGTGGAGAGTGCAAGGAGATGAGATCATGAAGGTTGGGAATCACTGTGCAGGACTTGAATGTCAAAAACACATCTGATGATGACAGTGGCCTTCCTTGTCAGATAGTGTCATTCAAGCACATACTCCAAAATCACTGCCTCTGAAGTGAGAACCAACTCCAAGTGCCTCTTCTAAATCTTTCTTACATTATTTTGAAGAGACATGGGTCAGATCTTTACAAAGTGAAATAGAGTGGAGAAGCTAATACTCTGTGAATGACTTCTAAAGCAGAAGCCCAAGAGCCTGATCCATCCACCTTCTGAACTATTTCCAAACCTGGCTGATCATCCAAATTACCTTGGCACTTTAATAAAAAAGAAACAGGATCCTAAGCCCTTCAATGGCCTTTGAATCTCTAGGAATCTATATATTTTTGTCAAATTCTTTCAGCGATTCTGATGAAGACTTGGATGTGGGCACCCTTGCATTTAGTAGACTTATAACCACCCTGTATTTAACTTCAGATTCACCAGTTGAGCTCCATTTTCTTTCATGGCAAAAACATCTTTCTCTCTTTGGACCTTTTGGCAAAGTGATTCTTGTTTGACATTCTTTTTGACCTCTAAGCCCCAGGTTGTTGCAATGTCCCCAAAGTTTTAGACTTCCAAGCCTGCTCACTGACAAATCCATTCTTCAGAAACTTAAATACAGAGCTGAGCAATGTTTGATTAACTTCCAGTCCAACCATTTTACATCTTGTAAGGGGATTTGGAAAATCATTAGACCTCAGAACTTCAAGTGGACCCCGATAGGGATTTTTTCTTAGATTTGACCATACATATCTATGATTTTCATCTCACTAGTGCCATGGATCAAGCTATATGTCTTTAGAAAATTACCCAGGCAGAGACTGAACTCAATGGTGATAATAGAACATTTATTTAGTGCCGTCATGAACCATGTGCTTTGTATACATCATCTCATATGAACTCCCCTGCCAAGCTGGGGATATTAAAATTATTAGTCCAAATTTACACACAAAGAATCAGACTCAGAAAAGAGGTAGAACTGGGATTTAAACTCAGAACATTTCAGTCCAAATTCTGAGTTAGGAAACTACTTCTCACTGGTGTGTACCTGTGTGTGTGTTGGGGCGGGAGGTGTTGAGGGGGATAGAGAAGAGGAAGAGGACAAGAAACAGAGGTGGCAAGATAACATTTTCTTGTTGGGACCTGATGCTTATTATCCTGTTCTGTCCCCCTCCCACCTGCTATAGCCCTTCATGATCTTATGCCAGTAACAGCCAACACAGGAAAAGCTTTTTATGCTCCAAGGCAAACTTTAACAAAGAAAGTTAAGCTCCTTCTGCAGAAACTAGCTTTCCCTGTGCTTCATCTCAAAGCCTCAGTAGACCAACAAATATAATTTCCAGCTAATCACATATGCACCAGACAGTTATGATATATAATAAGTGATTAACACATTCAGCTGATTCCCTTGAAGACAATTCACCAAATTTATTGGAAGGCACTTTTATTCAAGAGGGCACACAGATTCTTTTTTCCACATTTCCTTCCTTTGCTGATTCACTATGTATTGTGCCTGAATCATTTGGCTTTTTTAAGTCAACAGAGCTGAATAGGAGAAACCCAAGCCAATGATTACTACTTGGAAAATGGCAGGTTTGGCTCATAAGAAGTATGGATAGGGCACTCTTTGGGATCAGGAACATTCTAAATCTGAGGCACTTGAAGAGGGAGAAAACCATCACATTTGGTTCAAAGCTTCCCATGGAGATTGAGTTCATCTCCACAAATGCTATTATTTGTTGATAGGAGGGAAATTATGCTGGATCTCATTGGTCTATGGCATTAGTGTGAATTCTCCTGTGGCAGACTGAGCCCTCTAGAGCTTTAATTGATTCTAATGCAGAGTGGCTTGAAATAATTCACTCTTCCACAAGCTAATCTCTCATTTCCCAGAGCAGATTGAATTGTTCAGAAATGAGCCATTGAGAGAACTCTTTATTCTCACTTAGTCCTAGATTTGTGGCATATCTTTCCAGAAAATAGAGGCCCATGTGGGTTCAGGGTTGGGGGAAGGGAATGAGGCTGGCTCTGCCTGTTCTGTGACTCCAAATTTTTTTTCTCTAGCCTAAACAGTCTCATATTTGTCCCCCAAACCTGCTTGATGAACCCAGGATAATGTGCATTTAAAAAAAAAACTATTCTGTTCCTAAGCCATTTCGAGTACTAGATAGTTAAAAAGTTAGCCAGTGCAACTGTGTGGAAAGAGTGCCATGGTCCAAGTTCTTGTCCTTGGACAAGAACTTCTGACCCTACAATCAATCAGCTCAGTTCTCTCCTCTGTAAAATGGGCTAGTTGGATTCATTGCTCTCTGAAGACTTAAATTTGATTCAATCCATTTCATTTTTCTTACAACCAGGTTTTCCAACCCCTGCATGAATAACGTTTGGGGGCAGATAATTACTTATTATAGGAGCTATCCTGTGCATAGTAGGATATTGAGAAGCACCCATGGTTTCTACCTACCCCACTGAGTAACACCCACCCCACTGAATTGCAACAACAAAAACTATTTTCAGACATTGCCAAATGTCCTTTGCAGGGCAGAATTACCCCTGGTTGAGAACCACCTTCAAAACCTCCCTATTGTCTACCAAATATGCATGATTTATTAAATATTACATATTATTTATTGATACTGGCCAAAGATAACCAATTCTCAGTCCCTGCCCTCAAGGAACTCAGTCTGGCTAGGAGAACAAACAGATAATTATAACCTAGTGTGGCATAATAATGATTAGGAGTCATGCAGTGGAAGGAAGTGGGAAAACTTTTTGAGGGAGAAGGCAAAACGTTCAGAAAACTTTTTCAAGACAGGATGACTAGAAATTAACTAGGCATTCTCAGTTAAAGGGACAGCATTTTAAAAAGGTCTAGTGGTGACAGAAATGATTTACTCCCACAAAGCTGTTTGAACTGGAGAGTGGTGAGGTTGAATGCCTCAGGGACAAAAAGATCCCCAATGCCAGCTATATGTGTGTTGTTTTCTTTGTCTTGTCTTGTTTTGTTTTTGTTTGTTTGTTTGTTTTAATTCCATTCTGGAGAAGCAGTTCAGAAGCCTAGAGAATTCCAGCCATTGTTCTGTTGACTCCCCAATAGAATGTGACTGTGTGGAGCTCTCCAAGGTACTGAGCCATACTCATATAAATTGCCTTTAATCCGCAGCTCTGCCTCTAGGGACCTGCCTAGAACCTTGTTCTTTCCTGTTCCTGACTCCTGCCCATGCCTGCTGCCCTTGGCTGAAGCTATGTAATAGAAAGAGCATAGGTTTACCAACCTAAGCCATTCAAATTAAGGGAAAGTCAAATAAATGCTAAATTTTTTTACTATAAATTATGGTATGTCCCTGTGAAAGAATGTTACACAGTGGTGGCCTTTTATGTTTTTAAAAATTATTTGGAATTTTGTGTTTTCTAAAATATCTATAGTAGCATGTATTTCTTTACTCAGAAAAATATGTAAAATAAAATAAAAATAAAGAGCTTTGGAATCAAAGGATTAGGATGTAAATCCTAACTTTTGTCACTTAATAGCTGTCTGATCTTGGGTCAGTTAATTTAATCTTAACTGGCCATTGTTTACTGAACTACAAAATGGGGAGGACAAATTGTCAATAATTCCCCTATGCCTACAATGCAGTCCTCTTGCAGATATTAAGTGAGCATAAACACATGTATCTACTACTGTGTTGCATAAAGAAAAGAAACAAAGCACTCAGCGAATGTTTTTTATTTCCTACCCCGTCACTTGGATGCTCAGCTTTCTACTACAGCAAAGGCAAACCTGGTGTATAACAAGGGTGGCAGCAGGTTTTGCATGCATGGACTGTTAGTGCCCTTCCCACTCCCCATTCCTGAGGACTTCATTTGAAACAGAGCTCTGCCACAGGACTAACTCTTAATATGTTTATGTTATTTCCACACTTGGCTTCCAGTACATTACCAGCTAGCCCCTTACCCTCATGGCAGGATACCGGAAGATCATTTCCTGGGTAATATGACCATCTGAAAAGAAAATGCTTATATTTGGTGTTCTCCCAACCAATAGCTGCACCCTACTGTAAATCTCAAAGTTTTCAGACCCCACACCCTGCTCAGAACTTCTAATTCGTTTTTTACTTTCCCATTCTTTGTTGTGATCATATAGCCAAGTTTACATTTGAGAAAATTCTGTGTTATGTTATGCGAGATGGGGATCAAAATCAGGGGGAAGAAGCAATTTGGAGGAAACAAAAGCTATGCAGGGAAGAAAAGTTCCCAAATAAATGTTATGAGAAACAAAAGAACTTCCACAAAACAAGAATGTTTTATCTATCTATCTATCTATCTATCTATCTATCTATCTATCTATATATATATAAAGAACATTTTAGGAACATTAAAAAGCTCTAGGAAATGAGAAACTTGATAGCAGAAATGAATAACTGAGTAGAAAGATAATATTGAGGAAATTTCATCTCACTCTCACCTTCCAACTAAAAGAGCAAACATACATAGAAGGAAAATAGGAGAAAACATTAAAAAGAAGAGAGGACCGTCATAAATGTCCAACATCAGAATAATGGCAGTTCTAAAGCAAAGATAGAGAAAATGGGAAAAAGAAAATTCTTACAAACGGATGCAAGAAATTTACTGGCATGGATTGAAAGGACCTACCAAATACCCAGCTTAATGAAGGAAAGAAATTGACAAGACACAAATATCATTGTGAAATTTCAGAACACTGGGACAAAGAAAAAATTCTACAAGCTACCAGCAGTGGGGGCTATAGTGTGTGTGTGTATATATATATATATTAATAATTTTATGTAATATTTAAATACATAAATATTAATGTGAAATATATTTATATAAATATATCTAATTTTTTATTTTTAAAATAAAATATAAATACATTTTAAAATAAAATTTGTATAATAGTTAAATATATAAATATTAATATGAAGCATATTTATATAAATATAAAATATATTTTATATAAACATACAGATAGTCTCAAAGATCTAGAATCAGAATGACTTTAGACTTCACAACAGCAACACTCAAAATAAGAAGATAATAGAGAAATTCAAAATACCAATGGAAAAACTAACCTCTATCTGGAATTCTATACCCAGCGCAATTATAAATCAAGTACTATAGAATAAAAACATTCCTAGACCTGTACAGTCTCAACAGACTTCTCTCCCCATGTGCCCTTCCTCAGGGAATTACTAGAGTATATGCTCCACAAAAAAAAGAGTACACCAAGAAAGAGAGAGACCTTGAATACAGGAAACGTGTGCTCCGGCACTGGGAAGGGTAAAAGAAATACCCAACGGCATGGTAAATGGTGGTCTCCGATTGACAACTGTGTACCAGGCTCAGAGGACAACCAGGCCAGGTGATAGCAGAGTGCCTCAAAAGAGATGTGTTGAAAGCTGTCATCACCAAGACCCCCGCTGCTGTTAATCTTTTTTTTGACCTGAGTAGTAGAATTCCCAGGTGAGTGGGGCTGAGCAGATTATATGTTCTGACTCGCCTTAATCACTTCTGATGTGGAGGCTGCTGCTTTTCCTACTATGGCCTATTTTCTAGATCAGTTGAGGATGCTTTTTTCACCCCACAGAAGTGCCATCTCCTTTGATCTACTTCAGGAGCTGAAAGTAGGCTGTGGTATAGCAGAAAATCCAGAGCAGTCCACCTCTGGATCATATTTGTTTTGGATACTCAGTGCTGGCCCCTGCCACAGCCCTACCAGATGTCCAGGTCTTCTTTCTCAAGACCCATCATGACCTTGCCCACCTACTTCCCTAGAAGAGGCTCTTGTAAGTAAACACTTGAGGAAACTGAAACCAGACTGACCAAGAACAGTTTAGCTTATCTCTCTCCTGGATGCCTTCCAACATTGCCCTTTCATTCTCAGCTAGATTTATGCTTCTATGCAATGCTCATTGTTTAGAAAACATCTAGGTGCTAAACCTATAAGGAAAACCAAGAGGATGATTAGCACAAAAGTCAAGATATCTGGTTATCTCTGGGGAAGAGATTGGAGGTTTTATTTAGAAAGGGACATTTGGAAGACTTCTGAGGCACTGGTCAATGTTCTATTAATTTCTGTTGTAAGTACAGAGGTGTTAAATGTAATACTCTTTCAACTCTACATGTATCTAAAATACTCTTCCATACATATAATACACTTCACAATAAAAATGTACATACCTAGCAGAGCCACCCTGTGAAGCCATGAAATCATATGTTCATATGTACTCTCTGGGCCTTGGACAGAGGGAACTATGAAGAGTGACATAAGGTTGTCCTTCTCTCAGAGCCCTAACAAAGAGGCAGCAGGAATGCAAAATACTCAACCCATAGTGCAATGCTGAGGTTTCTCAGACCACTTTAGTAAATTGATTTCACAGCACTTGAAACCCTGTTGTAATAACCTGCATTGCATTGAAGACCACTCTTCACAGAAAAGTGACTCAGAACCACCCTTAAGCTGTTAGTGAGAAGGTAGGACATAGGAGGCGGTGTGTTCTCTGTTTGCCCTTCCTGATGCATTCTCTGCCCTATCCACCTTGCTCTGTGCCCCTAGAGGCTGATTTCTAGGGACCACATCCCCCAGGCACCTCTGTTCTTTGGCTTTTAGCTGGATTCTGTCAATGGGAAACACTGTCTGGAGAATAGAAGGCAGGAAAGAGAGACAGAGGTCAAGGATATTTCTCCCCCTCTCCCTCCCTACCTCACCATCCCTTAGTGTTTTCTTAATTCCACACACACCTCTATGAATGGTCCCGTATGAAGCTTTTTCCAGCCAAACCATTTTGAGTGTCTCTTCCATTTCTTGTTGGGATCCTGGCTAATATTTTATTTCAATATTTACTTGTCCTTACCCTGTGGTACATTTTCATGTTAATATGGATTTTTGAGGACCCAAAGGCAGCGGGTTTTTTTGTTTTGTTTTGTTTTGTTTTGTTTTTTTATAGCCAACCTTTTAGAAGTACAGCTAAAAACATCTCTCTATGATAGGAGGATCTGCAGCCGTGGCTTTTTGTGAAAAGGTTGTTTGTCAGTTTATTATTTGATGACGATTACTGCAAGGTAAGTGTAGGATGGCTTAGGAGAATTAGCTTCTGCCTTGTGGAATGCTTATTCCTTGTCCAGCTCTGTCCCAGAGAAAGGAAGACCCCCAACCAGACCCTGGCAAGGAAGTCGTTCTCATAAGCATACTCACATTGCTTTAAGACAAGGCTTCCCACCCCCCAGAATGAGTCAGAAGCTGATAGACTCCTAGCATCTCTCATCATCTTCCCGCTGCCTCTTCCTCTGTGAAGATCAAAGCTCACCTCAGGAGAACTTCCAGAGAGAAGAAATAGCCAGCGGAACCCCCAAAGCCAGGCAGGAAAAGCAAGTAAACAAGTGATTGACGCACTTTGTAGACTAGCTGGAGGGACCGCGGTGCAGTCTCTGCTGGGGGTGAGCGTGAGCAGGGGAAGTTGAGGAAGTGGTCCAGGATGGGGGTGGAGCCCCGGAGGGCTTGGGTAACAGCTCATTGTTTCTCTGGGTTCCCAGGGAATAAGACAGGTCTCCGACAAAACAAACGTGCGAGGACAGGCTGTTTATGTTGCTAAACGTGGAAAGAAGGGAAGTGACTAGCTGGAGGGAGCGTGGGTTTCGGGGCCTATTCTCAGCCCTTTGGGACACAAGAGGAAGGAGAAGGAGCTTGGACAAAAGGAGGCAGTGCTGGGTGTTAAACACATGTGACCTGGAGGTGGGCAGACCTGGGTTCAAGTCCTAGGGCCTCAATTTTGAAGCTCTGTGATGTGGCCCTGTCATTTAGTTTCTCTGGGCCTTGGTTTTATTACCCCTGAAATGGGAATGATACTTCTCATCCATGAGGTCCCCTTGAAAACTTAATAAGGGAATGCGCTATAAGTGTCTGACACATAGAAAGTTCTTGTTAGGAAGGTGTGTGGGTGAGGAACCAGAAAGTGGAGAGGAAGCTGTGTGCTGCTACATTGTCAGGCACCTGGGGTTTGTTTATTTTTTTAATATTTATTATTTTTTTAACATTTATTTTTGAGAGACAGAGACAGAGTGCAAGTGGGGGAGGGGCAGGCAGAGAGAGAGAGAGAGAGAGAGAGAGAGAGAGAGAGAGAGAGAGAATCTGAAGCAGGCTCCAGGCTCTGAGCTGTCAGTGCAGGGCCCGCCCAACATGGGGCTCCAGTCCTCCAACCGTGAGGTCATGACCAAAGCTGAAGCCAGAAGCTCAGCTGACTGAGCCACCCAGGCATCTCAAGCACCCCGGGTTTATTTAGTTAAGGCTCTGGCACAATTCATTGTGTGAACTTGAGCAAGTCTCTCCCCATCTCTGGTGCTGACTTTTGCCTTCCTGGAAATGAGGGTGCTGAACAAGGTCTCCGAGGTTTGTTCTAGTGCCAAGGTCTGGGGCTCTAAAGAGTAATGTCCACGATGTGGTTAGGAAATCCTCCGACTTGAAAATAAAGCAGAAGCAGCTAGGTAAAGTGTTCATTCACATCATACTGGTCTCCTTGGGAGCTTTACTCCCATTAAAATGATGCTGCCATTTCCCCAAACATTTTCAAATTTATTGGTTTAAAATTATCTGCAGAGCCAGTTGTTGGATCCAAATGAGAAAATTGTCTCTTTGCTTTACAGTCATGAGTTTCTTTTTTCTTTCTGTTTCTTTCATTTTTTTGACAAAAAAAAGGTTCTCATTCCCTTAAAGCAAGTTGGATTCCACTCTCAGTTTTGCCACTAACTGGTAGAAAATTGTAATTTTGGCTCTTTTGACCTTGACCTGGAAGATGGGGATTATAACACCCACATTGTGGTGTGGCCATAGATGAGCAGAAGATGGACGCAGCAGCACCTGCCAGGGTGCGCGGGTCAGGATAGGCAGTAAACACATGCACACATCCATCCACACACACCTTCATTCTGCCCTTCCCTCCCCACCCTGATTACCCTCTTCACCACTCTGCCCCCTAAATAAATTCACAGCTCACTTAATCCACTGAACTATCAGGCTCTGAAGAGGCAGAACCTAAGCCTTTCTCCTCCTGTGTCTCTCCCTTTACTCTCACACAAAACACTGCTGACACTCCTGCTCACCAAATGAAAGGAAGTTTCTCTGGGACACCCAGCTGGCAATTCTCCGTGACTGGGTGTCCTGCAACAAAACTCAAATCTGACACGATCTCCTGGGAGTCAGATCCCAGAGACCGCGTCAGCTCCCACAGGTCAAGGGCTCAGTCTCACAAGGCTTTCCTCTGCGTCAGATGCCAAACACAAGTAGTAGGTCTCAGGTTACCCCCAACTTCTGTCTGACCTGACTACAGATCAGGCGTCCCCATGATCTCCCTCCGTGTGTTCGATTTATTTGGTAGAACAACCCACAGAACTCAGGGAAATGCTTAACTTACATGTACCAGGGGCGCCTGGGTGGCTCAGTCGGTTAAACCTCCGACTTCGGCTCAGGTCAGATCTCACGTTCGTGGGTTCGAGCCCCGCATCGGGCTCTGTGCTAACAGCTAGCTCAGAGCCTGGAGCCTGTTTCTGGTTCTGTATCTCCTCCTCTCTCTGCCTCTCCCCCTCTCATGCTCTGTCTCTCTCTGTATCAAAAATAAATAAAACATTAAAAAAAAAAAAGACTGAGATGCTTTAAAAAAAAAAAAACTTACATGTACCAGTTTCTTAAAGGATGGTAAAGGATACAGATGACCAGCCAGATGAAGAGATACATAAGGTGAGGTCTGGGAGAGTCCCAACCACAGGGTTTCGGCCTCTGTGGAGTCAGGGTATGTTACTCTCCTGACACACGGATGCTTTAACCTACCTGGGAGCTCTCTAAGCTGTGTACTATTGGGATTTTATGACCGTTTCCTCACATAAGCACTATTAATTATCTTTTTTATTTAAAATTTTTTCTAACGTTTATTTTTGAGAGAGAGAGACAGAGTGTGAGCAGGGGAGGGGCAGAGAGAAAGGGAGACAGAATCTGAAGCAGGCTCCAGGCTCTGAGCTGTCTGCACAGAGCCCGAGGCTCGGCTCAGACTCACTGACTCATGATCTGAGCTGAATTTGGATGCTTAACTGACAACTACTCAGGCACCCCTAGCATGATTAATTATTAGCTCCATTTCCAACCCCTTCACCTCTCTAGAGAAGTGGGGAGGCCTGCTGGAAATTCTAAGCTTCTAATCATCGGTTGGTCTTTCTGGTGACCAGTCCCCATCCAGAAGCCAGCTAGGCCCCTACCCAAGGTCACCTCACTAGAACAAATAATGCTCCTAGTGTTCTGATTAGTTAAGAATTTTTAAGGGCTTTAGGAACCTGTGTCAGGGACTGGGGATGAAGCCCAAATATATATTTCTTTTCTTATTATAAATCACAGTATCATAGACTCCAAATGATTTTCTTCCATTTCCAAAAATCAATACTTTCAGAGGTAAAGACTTGCTGTCATGAAGGCCAGTCACAGAATGTGCTCAGATTTTGAAGATTTCTCTTTTAGACTATACATTACGTGTGTGTGTATTTGTGTGTGTGTGTGTGTGTGTGTGTGCGTGTGTGTGTGTGTGTGTGTGTGTACACATTTGGTATTTATCCTCAACCCCTGTGAGACCAGCAGACAGACCTGCATCCAGTCTGACTCAGTATCTGGCTTCAGGGCTCAGGATGAGACCCAGAGGCAGGGAGATATTGACGGCAAGAGCACACTTTGGAGCCTCTAGGCTCAGGGCAGCCCACTCTGGCTGGGTGACCTCTGTCAATCACATCATCCTTTGAAGTCTCAGTTTATTTACCAAGGAAATGGGGGAAGATAGCACAAGCCACATAAAGTTCTTCTGAGGCTTCTAAGTGCTAGTTTTATGAATGAGCACCAGTAGGCTTAACGTTCGTTCTGTGTAAGACGTATTACACCAGAGCCCATGTGGCCGGGAAAGGTGGAGAGAAACGGCAGCCCACAGCTGTAACTCCGTCCAGTGCAGCCTTGAGAAAAAAAGTGCTCTCCCCAGTGAAGTCCAGCTCCCCAGCCTTTCATAGCTGGAAGACTGGTGTCTTTGTTCTCCCCTTCTCTCCCAAGGAAGTCATTCCTCAGCTTCTGGCCTAAAGCTGTCAGGCAAGTTTCAAACATGTTTATGAATGTCTTCACCTGAAGTCGCCTGATTGGTTTATCAGTGCTGGCGCTGGGAACATTTCCTTACAATGAGCAGTGACATTTACAGCTTCGAGAAATGCAAGGGAAACATTTTTCTTGCTGACTACTCTCTCTCTCTCTCTAATGAAGCTGTCATTATAGTCTTCCAAAGGTGGACCCTGTGGGTCAAAAACGTCCGTAACTTCCCTCAAGAGAAACACTGTAAATGTCAGAAATGTAAATGTCTGAAATGCATAAAGTCATGGCAGCCACACACAATCCGGTGCTCCTGGTTTAATAATCTGCATTTAAAACTGACATTGTACAAGGGCGCCTGGGTGGCTCAGTCGGTTAAGCATCCGACTTTGGCTCAGGTCATGATCTCATGGTTTGTGGGTTCAAGCCCCACATCGGGCTCTGTGCTGACAGCTCAGAGCCTGGAACCTGCTTCAGATTCTATGTCTCCCTCTCTCTCTGATTCTGCCCTGCTCATACTCTGTCTCTCTCAAAAATAAATAAACATTTAAAAAAATTTTTATCTGGCATTGCACAGTGTAAATAAAAACAGTAAAATTCATGCTAATAAGTTAAAATCTTTATTTTTCTTAGAATGACTTGACTTAGCAAATAAAAAACACCATGACTGGCTGGGAGATTGCAGAAGAAAGGAACAATCTATGTTTTTGGTACATCTAACAACATTTTTTCCTGCCTTTTGAACAAGGAGCCCTGTACTTTCATTTTGCAGGGGCCCCACAAGTTACATAGCCAGCTCTGTGTGCAGCAGGGTAGAAAAAGCAGATGTTTCCACCATAAGGATAGAAAATTAAAATATATGCAAATCACAAGCACATTGGTGTAACTCACCAATGATGACCACTTTAGCCAAGTTTTCTCTTCCCAGTGAGTATTCTTGCTTACACTGAGAAGCTATCTACTACTGGACACACAAATTCCTCTGTGTTTTAGTTGCATGGTATTTATCTGAGGTTGGTTGCAGAATACTTTCTTAGGTAACTGCAATTGTATCTATCTATGAACACCTGTGAAAAGGAGTTCTTCTTTTTTCCTCCTCATCTTTCAATGGCTCTCCCTCCTATCAGTCACAACAGCACATTGGAGGCTCTGAGAAGTCCTGCAGCAAAAACAGACAAAACATTTACCCTATTTCACTTCCGTTAACGCAGAATTTTTGAAACTTGTCAGTTTCCAAACTGGTTTTGATCCCCTTCTTTGGTGTAATACCTCTGATCATCACCTCAGAGTCAGCAAATTAGCACAGTGTTTACAAACCTGACTCTGGGTACCGACTCTATCATTGACTCATACCTCCACTAGTGTCCTGGAGGAAGTTTCTTAATCTTTCTAAATCTCAGTGTTCTCATAAGTAAAACAAGGCTAATAATCTTATCTTATAGGATTGTTGTACAGATAAAATAATATCATACATGAAATATATGCAGTAGGCACTTGATAAAGGTAAAAGCTATTATTAACAAATCTTAAGGAAGTCCTTTTCTCCAAACCCATTCCTACCAGTCTGTCTGCATGTTCCTACCTCCCTGTCTCTCCCTGTTTTCTTAACCCTCAACTCTGAGCTCATTGAGTCAGCACTCCCCAGCCCACCCATGTGTCTAAGGTTCTCACCAGCCATGCTTTATAAATCACTCTTCCATACAACCCCCCTGGGCTGCAGTGGAGTGGGGCCAGGGAGGATACAAGGCCACTTTTGCTACCCTGTGATGAAAAGTGTGCAGTGCGGGTCCTCATCTAGGAAATGTGATTTTGTTTTTGTTGTTGTTGTTGTGTTAAGAAGATATGTGTCCAAGTGTTTACAGCTGTAAGCATTACAGTGCAATAAAGTCTGGCAGCTGAGAGACAGACGCCCGAGCTCTGCTCTGAGCAACACCCAGAGGCAGAACATCATGCTGATGGAAGAATCCAGGTAGCAGGGCTGTCTGTTCTACACCGAGATCCAAATGCAAAGCCAGAACCCCAGTGCAGTTGGTAAAATACCCTGTGTAGGGCTGGTTGGCGCTGATGTTTTCTCTGTTTATATCATTATGAAAGCTCTAATTACTAGGTCTTGTCTCTCTCCCACATGGTTTGTTGAGAAGGATCCAGGGAGCCTTCCTGGACCTAGTGGGGAAAGTGCCAGCCTGCAGAGCCTTCCAGGTATAGACAGGAAAGCATCATGAAGGGATCTTCAGGGAAGTCTTAAGTTTACCATCAGGATTTAGTGTGGGAAACAGAAACCACTCTTGGTTTTTCAAGACTGCTGATATTACACTTAATATCAGCAATTCGGTGCCTCCAGGAGGAATAGCAGTCAGGAACCACTCGAAGGCTAATGGTTCAAGATCATACCTCCCCAGCTACAGCCAGAGGTCAGGAAACTGCTGCTTCTACTGTGCTGTCACCGTGATGTGAACCCATGAACCTGGTAACCAGGAACTTGGACTTGGCCTCTGGAAGCTGCAACCACATCTGTCTAATCTTGCTTACTTCCTCTTTCCAAATTTTGCCTTCGTTTATCTCAGCCTAAAATCTCTAGCTGCAAGGGAGTCTGGCCAAGTAGATTTTGAAACTCCCAGCCCTTGTAATACAGACAGAAGGTTGGTGGGGGGAGCATGGAAGAGAGTGGACCGGATTCCAGGAAACCACATCAGACACATCTTCTAGACAGAACAAGAGTAGCTTTCATCTAGCAAGTGCCTATGATTTGCCAGATCTATGTTAGGTGGTTTACATATGTATCCAACTTGATTTTTCACAACAGTCCTCTGAGGAGTATGGAATAGCCTCATTTTACAGATAAGAAAGTGGAGGATCAGTGAGATTGAATCAATTACTCAAGGTCTGTTGATGGTTAATTTTATACATCTATTTGGCTAGACTGTGGTGGCCAGTTGTTTGGTCAGATATCAGTCGATGTTGCTGTGGAGGTGTCTTTGAGATGTGACTAACATTTACCTCCAGAGACTCTGAGTAGAGTTGATTGCCTTCCTTAATGCAGTTGGGGCTCATTCAGACGGCTGAAGTCTGAGAGAAGGTAGAAGGAATTCTGCCTCCAGACTGCCTTTGGACTTAAGATTTCAGTATCTACCAACTCCTGACAGAATTTCTAGCCTGCTGAACTTCTCTGAAGATTTTGGACTTGCCATCCTCATTCATCATATGAGCCAATTCCTTAAATTCCTTAAAATCCCCAGATAGGTAGGTAGCTAAGTAGGTAGGGTAGCAGATAGATGATACAGTTAAATAGATAAATAAATAGTATCCAAATCTAACTAACTATATCCATCCTATTGGTTCTGTTTCTCTGGAGGACCCTGTTGAGTACAATGTCCAACAAGTAGTAAATGTTGTTGCTGAGTTTCAGACTCAGTTTGTCCAAGCCCAACAAGAAATGGGAATCGAAACTTTATCTTTGTTAAAACTAGAAGTCAAAACTCTAAATTGGTGGAAAGAGTGTCCAAAGATGTAGATCAGGAGCAAGGGAAGGAAGAGGAGAGAATGCAGAGGCTGCAGATGTCCAAGAGTTGGCAAAGTAGGCTCATCTGAGGCAGGGGGCACACCTGACATGATAGAATATCAATCTTTTGTTTAGAGGAGCGAGAATTGGGTGTTCAGACCAGGAATCAGTGCTTGTCTGCTTCTAGCTTAGTCCTGAGGAAGAAAGGAGAAGAAACTCAGTGTTACAGGAGGGGAGAGAAGAGGTTTTCTTTAGTATCAGGCCAAACTTCCATCCCCAGATTATAAAGAGAATTCCTGCTGATTTGGAACTTAACTTCTTGGATCAAGTCCCGCAAATACCAGATGGAGACGAAACACTCCTCACTCAGTTTATTCATCAAAGGTCTATGCAGCAGTGGCTTCTGCTTTGGAACAAGATGGGATAGTAAGGGTGAAACTTACCCTGAAGAAAGAAAAAGATAAAACCAAAACAGCAAACAAAATATCTGCGGCAAAGATGTTCAAAATACTGCATATCATTTGGTGGTATTCATTGATTCCTGAGTGATGGGGAATCCATGAGGTGAGCCCTACAGTTTGCCCCAGGTTACCACTTAGAGTTTTTTAGGTCATGGCACAGAGAGGGAAAACCTAATCAGAACTCATGATCACTCAGTTCAGTAGAAGCTGGAAGGCCTGAGATGCTAAGGCAACTAGTTTTCAGAGACGAATATGAGAGAGTAGAGAGCTTACAGAGAGCGCGTGCGCATGCCCCAGAAATGTACTGAAAGCCCCCTCCTGAGTCTTCAGCTGAATTCTGATAAGGGCATGCACGTGAGGAAACCACCTGAGGAGGCCAGGGCAGGAAGTTGGGGAAGATGGAAAATGAGCCCTCTAACGAATTAGAGGAAAAATTCTTGCTTAATATCAGGTAAGATTAGGGGTGCCTGGGTGGCTCAGTCAGTTGAGCATCCAACTCTTGATTTCGGCTCAAGTCATGATCCCAGGGTGGTGGGACTGAGTCCTGCATCCAGCTCCATGCTATGCTTGGAGTCTGCAGGATTTTCTCCTCTCTCTCTCTCTCTTTCTATGCCCCTCCTCTGTTCACTCACACTGTCTTTCTCCTTCTCTCTCCCTCTCCCCTTCCCCGCCTCTCTTACCCCCCAAAAAAAGATCAGGCAAGGATGTCTTCACCACTTCTACTGATATATGGATGAGTCTCAATAATTATACTGAGTAAGAATCCAGACCAAAAAAAAGAATATATACTGTATGATACCATGTATATAAAATTTTAGAAAATGCAAACTACTCTAAAGTGACAGCAGACCAGTGGTGCACGAGAATGGGGACAGGGTGGAAAAGGACACAGTGAGGGATTGTAAAGGGTCCTGGGAAATTTGGGGATGATAAATATGTTCACTCTTTGTGGCAATGGTTTCTCAGGTATGTATCAAATTGTACACTTAAATATGTGTAGGTTCTTGTATGTAATTATACCGGAAGAAAACTACAACCCCCCAAAATGAAGAAAAGGACAAGAAAAGCCAAGGAAATATAGTATACTAAAAAAAATAAATAAATGACAGCTCTGGAGGGAAAAAAAACCCCAGAAATCATAAATAGAACAAATATTTAAAGACATATATAATTAACCAAACTTTCCCAGAAACCAAGGAAGACTTGAATTTAGCTGTTAAAAGGGAAAGCTAATTTGAGGGGGAGGGTGGAAATAATAAGGATTCTCATCATCACGATCTATTCTAGTGAAATTACTGAACTTCAGAGACAAAAACCCTTTGAGGCAGCCAGATAAAAAACAAAATTAGTGACTTGCTGACTTCAGGCCTCTCTCTCTAAGTCAATACTCATTGCTAGAAGTGGGTAGAACAAATCCTAACAATCCTTCAAGGAACGGAAGTATAATCTAAAATTCTTACTTTAAAATCCCCTTTAAAATCATATAAATAATTTTTATTTAAAAGATGTAATATTAAACACTTTATGAACATGCAAGAATTTAGGAAACATTGTTCTTATGAACTCTTCCTACAGAAATTACTGGAGGACCAACTTTAACCCAAATAACACTCAAAATGGAAAATAACAAGGAATTATATGGGAAGCATTGCCTGGGAGAGAAAAATCTATTGTTAGAATGGAAATGACTGACAAGGCCTTAAATACGTTAGAAGAGTCTAGGGACTTAGATGTACATGCACTTGGAAGCATCAGTGCCTCGGAATATGGCCAAGAATAAATGCAAGCAGTGGAAATGATGAATTCCTAAGCTGATATATCATGGTACTACTGGCCACTCTACCTGAAGAGTTCAGGCCAGGCTGGAACATGGAACTTTTACTGCTCCTTGAGAGTTAGTGTTTGCCCACTTCTTTTGGGTGGAAACACTCCTTTCTATAAAGAGTAAAAGGTATCGGGGCACCTGGGTGGCTCGGTCAGTTAAGCGTCCGACTTCGGCTCAGATCATGATCTCATGGTACCTGGGTTCGAGCCCCGTGTCAGGCTCTGTGCTGACAGCTCAGAGTATGCAGCCTGCTTCAGATTCTGTATCTCCCTCTCTCTGACCCTCCCCTGCTCACACTGTCTCTCTCTATCTCTCAAAAATAAATAAAAAACATTTGAAAATATTTTAAATAAATAAAAATAAAGAGTAAAAGGTATCAAGTGACAAAATAACAGTTGCATAGTAGTTTAAAATTATCTTGGCTGGGGTGCCTGGCGCACTCAGTTTGTTGAGTGTCCAACTCTTGATTTTGGCTCATGTCATGATCCCAAGGTTGTGGGATTGAGTGCTGCATCAGGTACTATGCTAAGCATGGAGCCTGCTGGGGATTCTCTCTCTCTCCCCTGCTTGTGCTCTCTCTCTCTCTCAAATTAAAAAAAAATTATATTACCTAGGCAAAATTAAAAGAAATGGTTGAAAAGCTGTCCCATTCATTTTTGGTACAAAAATATAGGTCATATTTTATTTTATTTTATTTTATTTT
>NC_043706.1:36396484-36410708 GCF_006229205.1 Suricata suricatta
ACACATCCTCAAAGGCAAGGGAAATGAAAGAAAAACTGAACCCTTGGGACTTCATCAAGGTAAAAAGCTTCTGCAAGGCAAAGGAAGCAATCAAGAAAACTAAAAGGCAACCGACAGAATGGGAAAAGATAGTTGCAAACGACATATCAGATAAAGGGCTAGTATCTATAGGTCATATTTTAGATTTTGGAACCACTGTTAATTTTCTGAGATGTGAATATGGCATTATGGTAGGAAAATGTTCTTATTTATAGGAGATTTATGGTGAAATATTTAGAGATGAAGTGTCCTATTGTGATTTCCTTCCAGATTATTTGGCAAAAAAAAGTATACATCATACATAAGCAGAAAATATGATAAAATGTTAACAATTAATGAATCCTGGTGAGGAATATATGGGATGTTCGTCATATAATCTCTTGATTATTCTGTAGGCATGAAATTTCCAAAGTAAAAAGTTTCCAGTTAAAAACAGAATATCAGAGGCACCTAGGTGGCTCAGTTGGTTGAGCATCTGACTCTTGGTTTTGGCTCAGGTCATGGTCTCGTGGTTTGTGGGTCTGAGCCCCGTGGCAGGCTCTGTGCTGACCGTGCTTGGAATTCTCTCTTCTTCTCTTTCTACCCCTCCCCTGCTTGCTCTCTCTCAAAATAAATAACTAAAAAAAAAAAATTAAAAACAGAATTTCAAAACACCAAAGATTATCTTTTTGGGAAATCAAGACCTAAAAAAAATCTCTCTAAGGAAGTATCTGGGCTTAAAGATATAATCAGATGACTTGAAGAAATTATTCATATGCACAGGAAATGTGTTGGCTGCTTGGAGAACTGAGGAAGAGCAGAATATGAAGAATTCACTGGAAAGCTTGCACTCTGTGGAAAGGTCACACAGTTTTACTAGTGATTTTATAAAACTTCCAGAGGGTGAAAAGAATCTGTAATAAAGATAAGCTGAGTAAAGTGAAGATGCTGTGTGTACGCTATTCAGTTCAAGAAAAGAAAATCTCAGGCTTAGATTGGCATGGAACTATTCTGGAGAAGATTAGACTGAATGAAATACTGAGCTCAGTAAATGAATCAAATGTTATCAGAAGTCTCAGAAAATACTACAAGAAGCTCTGTTGCATCAAGAGGATGAAACTCCCATTCTGAATAATTGCACTGGGATGCTGAAACACCTGATGACCTGGGTGGGAAGATAAGATACATGGTCCAAGGAGACAGGCAGTAGACAGGTCTACCTCTTAGACAAAATGAAGAATGGTTTAAAGGGGAGTCCATTTCCAGTCCAAACTGAGTGAAGACATGTCAGTGAGGCATAGGCTGGAAGCACAGAGAAATTGGACCCTGACCCTTGGGCACAACATTCCATCAACACTTACTGAAAAATGGAGGCACAGCCTTGCAACCCAAACCCAAGTTCTTAATGACCTGGGTGGAGAGGCATGGCTCTGCGGGAGCGTGAGTAGGAAGATAGGGAGCAGGTGCTCTCAGCTGCAGAGGAAGTAAAATCTTATAGGCAGAGAACTTAGGAGCAGGAGGATGAATTGGGGGGGGGGGAGGATGTAATAAAGCCTAAATTGCTCTTTTTGATCAGAACGTCAGTGACAGCAGGTGCTGCAGAAAGAGTTCTTGCTGGAGGGAAGGGAAGCTGCCAGCTGGGGACAGAAACAAATACCAGTAAAACCGAGGCACTAGGGCCTCAAACACTCGTGGCTGTAACTCCAGAAAGACGTGATCATCAAATCCGACTACAGAGAGATCTTCTGAGCTTCTTCCAGAACTAGAGCTGTCCTTTACCGAGGGCCAACTACATACTTTGCTGGCTTCATGCAAAATGAAATTTCAGGTCCCTTGATCAAAAAGCATTTTCCAATGGGAAAATGCCATTAAAGGCACTAAAACACATGCTCTTTCTTTTCTTCTGGGGTCTCTTGACACAGCAAGGTGATTTTTCACTTGTTAATTAACAACGATCTAAGTTACAAAATATTAGATTTTTTTCATTAAGCATTAATTTTACCATTCATCGTTATATTGCCCTCTGGCATTTAATTTTTAAAGCTTATTTATTTTGAGGGAGAGAGAGCACAAAAGCAGGGGAGGAACAGGGTGAGAGAGAGAATCCTAAGCAGGCTCCACACTGTCAGTGCAGAGCCCAATGCAGTGCTTGACCTCATGAGCCACGAGATCATGACCTGAGCTGAACCCAAGAGTCAATAAGAGAGCCTTTATGTCATATGCAGAATCATCAGAATTATACAGTTCTCATCTTGTAGCTTATACGTGTATATGTGTTTAGTTCTTACCAGAATAGTGAAAACACTGCACAAAACTAACTAAACTTTTAAACTTCACTTCTTGATTCATGTGCATTTTACCAATCCTCTCTACCTTCTTCTGCCTGAGGAGGAAGGACGGAAGGAAAGGGAGCTGTTTTCACCCTGTGTTTGCCTTAACCTTCTGTGCTACTGTTTTGGGCATCAAGTGATTGGTGAATACAGATGTGAAAGAGTTCCTTAGTCATTCGTGTTTCTTAGAACATCACCGCCTTCTTTCTGTGTTCAAAACAAGTTCTGGTTCTAATGGGAAGTATGGACTCTCCAAGCTGTCAGCAGCTCTGCTTAGTCCTAAAATGCTGCTTACCTTGTCCTTGCTTCCTACCTTGCCTCATTCAACTCCCACACATTGTGGATCCACTGGAATTCTGTGCTCGTGAAGCCAAAACACAGGTTCAGAGAGAAAATTACTAAGGATTTCAAGATGGCAACGGCAAAACCAAACATGGAACCTGTCTAACCTGACTCTTATCCCCCAAACCATGATTTGCTTCCTGGGGGAATCCTATGATCTTTAAGATCTGGATCTAGAAGGGAACATGTGGCTGTCAACCAGCCTCTACCCAGCTCTAGAAGCCTCTGTCCTGAACCGTGAGGGATAACATAGTTGATGCTGTCCTAGGAGTACCAGCATGATCTTGCCATAAGAGGATGCCACCACCCTGGGTGATTGGACCACCTCCTGACCTGTGGCCAACTACCTTAGGGGCCTCCACCCAGTTTCCTTGTCAGAGTCATCATGGGCCTGATCTTCCAGACCAGGAGACCAAGTTCCTAGACTGTCACCAGGAATAAAGGTCCTTCAAGTACTTCATGGATATCCGTCTTCTAGATTCTTAGTTTCACTGCATAAAATCATACCTTCCTTCTGATTCTTATTTACCACTCACACTGTCACTGCCATTCAAGGATGGCCTCCACATTTTAGCATATGCACTGCCCCACGTACCCTTGCCTTCAGTGTCACACACAGGAAAATCCAGAGGCTTCTCTTGGCCTTTCAGCCTGAGTCAGTGAAAGGAATTTTTGGAACATTTCACATTTCAGAATGAAATATGCATTTGCTTTGCGTACTGGGTTTGTGCTTTCCATTTTAAAAGTTCTTTTCCTTTGTGCCTTAGTCTGACCAAGTAAGTCATCCCCGAATTTTGTAGTTGGGGAAAAAAAACAAATGTACTTATTCAAACAAAGATCACCTCTTAAGCATTATCCTGCTACCCATCTGTTTTAGTTTCAGTTCCTAGAGTTTGGGTACTTGATAAATGTTTCTATTTCATTTTTTATTTTAGATTTTTAATGTTTATTTATAAGAGAGACAGAGCATGAGCAGGGGAGGGGCAGAGAGAGAGAGAGAGAGAGAGAGAGAGAGAGAGAGAGACAGAATCTGAAGCAGGTTTCAGGTTCCATGCTGTCAGCACAGGGCCTGATATAGGGCTCAAACTCATGAACTGTGAGATCATCACCTGAGCCAAAGTCAGATGCTTAACCAATTGAGCCACCCAGGCACCTTGATAAATGTTTTTAAATATTATGAAAATGTAATGTATTTAAGTACTTTTTCTTTTCCAAATCCAACAAACTGGTCCCATCCTAACAGTAGAAGATGAAGAAAGGCCACAGCCAAGGCTCACTCATTTTATAAGGGGTATTTTGATTGTCAGCTCCTCTAAGGGACCCCGAGATCTCAGTCTACCCCACACACTGAAATCTCCCTTCTCTAAGCTCTCTTGACTCCTTCATTTTCCCATCTGATCACCTCTGCCTACCATTGAACTGTTGACTTTCTTTTCAGCATATATCCTTTATTTAGAGTATTTCACCCAGAGTTTTTCAAAATATATCCAGAGACCCTGACATCAGAATCCCCCTAGGGGGTGAGGGTCAGGAGACTATTAAAGTAGAGACTCCAGCCTTCTTTGCAGACATTTGAAAGCAGAATCTCTGGGAATCTCAGGAATCTTCAGCTTCAGCAAGCTCCCTAGAGAATCGAATGCCCACTGACCTGGCCCCACCACCCATTTTACATTTGAGGAAATTGAGACCCTGAGGTCACCTACATCTGAAGCAGTGAGGTAGGGACTGAAAGCCAGGTCTTTTCTCTTTTAGCCCATCCTGTGTCTCCCTACCAGGATGCATAGTCCCCTCCGGTTTCCCAATAGATAGTGCGAGCTTCAGTCATCTTATAAATTCCTAAATGCCAAGGACCACATGAATCAAACTGTGTATCCAGCACAGGGCTGGTGTGACATAGTGAATTGCTACTTCAGCAAGAAGACCCATGAATGAATGATTCCCTACAATGAGGCTTTGAAGTTTCCTGGCCCATTTTAAGTTCACTTTTAGGTGTCTTTAATGCTAGCCATTGCAAATCCTCCTTGACAGAGGACTGGGTTTAAAAGAGAAAATAAATCAAGGAGTCTGGGTGGCTCAGTCAGTTAAGCATCTGACTTGGCCTCAGGTCACGATCTTGGCTTGTGAGTTCCAGCCCTGCTTTGAGCCCCTGCTGTCAGCTGTCAGCACAGAGCCTGCTTTGGGTCCTTTGTCCCCCTCTCTCTCTGTCTCTCCCCTGCTCGCACTCCTTCTCAAAGTAAAATAAACATGTAAAAGAGAAAATAAATCAGGCAGCTGAAAGCAAGGTGTTCCAACAGAATAGAAACCCCCTGGCCTGCCTGTTCTAGCACCCAGGATGGGGCTTCCAGAAGAATGACTACCCTGGCAGAGCCATCTCTCACTTCCTGGCTCAGCTTGCCACCTACATCCTCCTTTAATGCTTGCTTATGGCTCTATGCCCTCCCCCAGGCATCCAAGGTCAATTTAATCCAGTATTTATAATTGTTTGTTGCCTCTCATTTGGGCTGTTGGTGCTTTGATTGTAAAAACACCCACTACCCCTCGTGGGATCAGGGGCTGGGAGGGAGAAGTTCATTAGTCTTTACAGCCATGGTAATATTTCATGTCAAGGTAGCGGGTGGGTCGGCCCACGTCTGCTCTAGCCTCTCTGCTCTGCATGGCTGGCTGCAGGCACTGATTGCATTGCTTGCATCTATAATGACATGATGGCTGCTCTCTGGAGTGGGACATGTAAATACTTGGACTCCCAGATGGGAGAAGAAGGGTCTTTGTCAAAGGCAGAAATGTGTCCTCAAGATCCTGAGAGTACACTTTACTAGAAAAGGTCTCACCAGGTCTCATCTCTTTCCTATAATGGTCAAACCCCATTCCTCCCTCTGGTTGCCCATATTCTTGAAAGGGACAGAATGGAAAGATGGGTGAATGGAATCACTTCCTAGTTAAATGTGACAAGTATTAAAGTGAAGTCAGTCAGAAGTGAAGATCTCCCCACAGATCTTTGAATCCAACACCCTCATTATACAGATGAAGAAACTGAGGCTCAGAGAGGAGAAGGTTCTGGGTTTCAAGACTTCTGATTGGATGTCCATATGTTAATATGCCTTCATTCTAGTAAAAACAAACAAACAAACAAACAAAACCTATCTATTAAAGGAAGGGCTGCTTCTAGCCCACAGGATGCCTTTTTGCAAGTAAGAAGAGGAATCCCTCCCCCCCCCCCCCCCCCCCCCCCCAGCGACACAGCTCTGCCCCGGGGTGCATGGCTTGACAAGCAGAGAGGCAGCTGGATTTTCAGCTCCTACTGGCTCCTTGGCAGGGCGCCCTTGTCCGGTGGACCATCGTCATGATTCACACTGGTAGCTCTGGCTACGGAAATGAAAAGTTTATCCCTGAGGACAGGACCCAAGCCTTATTTACCCCCATAAATCCTGCCTCATCTAGACCTGTGCCTGTCCCAGTATGAGAGGAAGAGAAATGTTTACAGAAGAAGAGAAGGGAGGGGAAGAAGGGGCAATACCAATATACCTTGGAACTTTACAAGTGAAACTTGGTGAAGGAACAAAATAAGCAAAATCCAAATAGCCGATCACTGGGTCTGGTATGGGAAAATAAGCAAAGTGAAATAGAGTCCAATTCGTTTGCTTAAACAATATTAAACTCCAGAGGAAAATGGGAAGATAGCCTTGCTGACATTACTTCAGGCTGTAGAGAGGGGCCAGGCAATTATATTAGGGAAAACAGATAAGTTTGTGAGTTGCCAGATAAAGAAGCAATCACAGAGATAAAAGCAGGCACTTGCCCCAAACGGAAAACACAACTAAATCATTTATCAACTTCCTATGCAGGGTACCTGATCTGGAGACAAATAAGGGAGTTGTTTTTTAAATGGTATTATCTTGAATAGCCTGATTCCTTTGCCTCAAGCTAATTTGGATTAATCTATCTCCTCAGGAGGCTATAAAATTCTTCCTTTCCTCCATAAACCTTTGAAAGGACAGATGGTCATTCAGCTGCAAGTGAAGTTTGATTTCCCTCCTTACTCCCCATGGTGGGGGGAGGGGATAGGGGGACAGGAGGGTGGGGGCCCAAGAAGATGGTAAGTCAAGAACAAAGAGACAGAGAAGAGGGGGAAAGATCAAGTCTTTCATTATGTTCAGAAGTTCGGTAATGCCTTCTGTTTCTCTTGTTTATTTAAACAAAAGTCCCTGTATTCCTTTTAAGAGTCAGTGTGACTTGTGTCACCCCAGAACAGAAATTTTATAAGTTTTCAAGAGTCACAGATCTTTTTGAAGATCGGGTCAAAGGATAGGGACTGCCACCTCAGAAAAGATACACATATGCACATACTCATACACTTTGATAAACAGTTTTGAAGGATTCATACAGAAGTCCATCCTTGGATCCCAAGTTAAAAACACTTGTTTTAGGGGAGCCTAAAACAGTTGGCTCAGTTGGTGAGCATCTGACTGTAATTACAGCTCAGGTCATGATCCCAGGCTCTGTGCTGTGTGTGGAATCTGCTTAAGATTCTCTCTCTCCCTGAGAGACGATTGAATGCTGAAAATGAACTGAGGGCTGAAGGGAAAGGGGGAGGGGGGGAAAGAGGTGGTGGTGATGGAGGAGGGCACTTGTGGGAAAGAGCACTGGGTGTTGTATGGAAAACAATTTGACAATAAAATATTATGAAAAAAACCCCACAAATCTACATAATAACAATATTGAAAAAAAAAAGATTCTCTCTCTCCCCTTCTGCCCCTCTCCCCTCCCTTCTCTCTCTCAAATTAAAAAAAAATTTTTTTTAATAAAAAAAACACACCTGCTTAAGAGCCTGGAATGGAAGTCATTTTGGAGAGGGCCCTAGAAGGTTAAACGATAACACCTAATGCAGTCATTTTGCATTTTAAAGGGTGTTTGAAAGCCTTGATTGCATTACAGGAGCAATTTGGAAATCAGCTACCTAGGAGGCATTAATGGGAAACATACTAGCTGAGACCTTGGGGAAAAGGGGAGACATCAGCAGGGAGGGAAGTGCTGACACAGTCTTTGTTAAGGAGCAGTAACTATTCAAAAAGTTGTATCTTCTTGGAAGTTTAGCCTGCAATTTATCAATGCTGCCGCAAGGTGGTGGTGCTGCAGCCATATGGCTTTTCTTCCAAGTAAGCCTTCTGTGCATATATGGGTTCCAAAATCAGATCAATATTTTTTCGTTCAACTTGTTCGGTAACTCAAGAACAAATACAGAGAACCAAATACTTGCCTACCAAGAACCTTTGGCTGGTTTAGGTATCAGGGGTACAAAGATAAAGAAGATACATCAGTATCCTTACATTCCATTCCTTTTACTTCCTGCAGCAATAGTTAGCCATTATGGAGCTAGATTTTCATCCCTCAAATTTTTTCAACCATTTTCCCTTTCAGAGTCAGATAGTACAAACATACCATCCCCTGTAATTTCACAAAATCTGTGTGAGCTATACCTGGTACTTTGCCCCTGTGAATTTCCTGAACTCTGAGATGATGTAGCCTCTTTCCTCTGAATAACACAACAAGAATTATTTATTAAACTAGCTAACTGTTATACAGATGAAGAAGTATTACCAGTCACCAAAAAGTTCACAAAGCTCTCTTCATAAACCAGAGGGATTGTTCTTAAATGCCCCTGGCCCACACCTCTAACACATACACATGTGCGTACACACACACACAACCATTCCTTAGGCTGCTGGTAGGTAGGTGGGCTTCTATAAGGAAGTTGAGTTTGAATTAGGCCTTAAAGGAAACTTTCTCTGATTATTGTTCAAAGTATTTGTCTTGTCTGAATTTCCAAATTCTTGTGATCTCGCATTTAGCATAAATTACCTAGACTTTCAGCTACTGTGTGACTGTAATGTCCTGTAGGACAGGGTTGTGTTTCCATCTGCCAGGGAATCTTTAGTAAAATGCCCAACAAGTAACACTGGTTGAATATCTCAGCCAGCAGAGTATAAACAATAAGACAGGTGTTGTAGAGAAGGGGTAAATTGGGCAAAAGAAACGGCAAGAGCAAAGACATCTGGGTAGGAAACTTCAAGGTCCCCAAGGGAGAAGATGATGCCTCCCAATGTGACCAGGGAGAAGGTGTCACAAGGATAGAGGAAGACAGAAGACAGGTGGGTGAGGAGCAGACAGACTGAAGCAACCTTGAATGTTAACCTAAAGAACCTGGACTTGGTGCACTAGGCTGCAGTAGGCACAGGGGAGGCATGAAGAGTTACACGTGAGGAAGATGTCAGCCAGATGCAGGAAGAGCAGTGTGGGCTAAGAAAGGACCAGCGGGAATCCACTACACACATTCAGGGGTGAGATCATAAGGGACCAAACCCGCTTATGCAACACCCCTGACAGTGGCAGGAAGGGGTGCACTGAAGTGACACAGTAACTGGAAGAATGAATTAATAGAACCTGGTGACTGCACGTGCAATGGCCAAAGAGCGTGACCTGGCCCCGAAAGGGAAATGAAGAGCCAGATTTGAGGCCAAAATTATTCAAAAGAGAATCAAATATAAACTCTCGATGTTATCGCCAAATGGATTTGAATATACAATTATAAAGACGTGCACAAACAAGATTCTTTGTAGCTATAATGCTGATTCCCAAAGTTATATGGGAAGGTAAAGAAACTTGAGTAGTCAAAATAATTTTAAATAGGAAATCAAAATTGAAGTATTTGCACAACCCGATTCTAAGACATACTATACACTATAGTAATCAGGAAAATGTGGTATTAGGGGAAGAATAAACATATAGTTCAATGGAGAAAAAGAGAGCCCAGGAACAGACTCATACAAATATTATCAACTGAGTTATGACAAAGGTGCATAGACAATTCAGTGGCATGTTTTCAACAACTGGTGCTAGGACAACTGGGTCTCCAAATATTAAACCTCAACCTTAACCTGCCTCACACCACATACAAAAATTAACCCAAGTGAATCATGGGTCCAAATATAAAATGTAAAGCAAAAGAATTCTTATGAGAAAGCATTATAAAATCTTTGTGACCTTGAGTTTGGCAAAGAGTTCTTAGATATGACACCAAAATTATGATTCATAAAAGAAAAAGAAAATAAGTTTAACTTAGCTAAACTTTGGAACTTTTGCTTTAATAAGGACACAGAAAAGAAAATCAAGTCACAGGATGGGAGAAATACTTGCCAATCATATATCTGACACATATATCTATAATATATAAAGAACACTCAAAACTCAACAACAAGAAAACAACCTAATTTAAAAAAAGACAAAATGTGAGCAGATACTTCACCCAAAGAAGATGGATAGCAACCACACACATGAAAAGATGCTCAACATTCTCTGTCATTAAAGAAACACAAAAATGGGGACTCCTGGGTGGCTCAGTTAGTTACGCGTCTGTCCTTGTGATCTCAAAGAGGAGAAGTGGTCCAAGTCTCTTCCAAACCCTGGGAGACCTTGGAGCAAAGCTGAGGGGAAGCCAGGGGTCCAGCCCAGGTGACTGTGAGGCCATTACAGGGAGTGGCAGGAAGAGCTTCTGGGGGCGGGGAGAGGACTAGAGGGATGAAGGGAACGACACCATGAAGCTTGTTGCAGATACTATGAACTTGAGGTGACCCCAGGCTGTCTAGGCAGAAATGTCCAGCAGGTGGAAGAAATGGTAACTCTGAGAGAGGCAGGGCATTGTGGGAAGCTGGAGGTCCCAGACAGTTAGAAGCGGACTTTCAACCAACAGGAACCTACAGGCTATCCCAGCTGTGTGACTTTGGCAAGTTACTTAGCCTCTCTGAACCTCACTTTCATCTGGGAAATTGGGATAATGTTGGCACTTCCATCACATGAGGACTGTGAAAGCATCTGACCCGAAGCCCGCACGTGATCAGGGCAGGAAACGCGAGCCATGGGTACCCAACACGTGGAACCACGAGAGCACTGACACTCTGATTTAGGACTGTTGCGGAGACACTGGGATGGACGTCGCAGAAGCAAGTGCGGCCGGCTGGAGAGACTGAGGAAGAGGGGCCGTCGGGGGTGCAGGAGCAGAGTGGGTCTCTGGAGGAGGACGAGGTGGTGGGTGCTGGTTCACAAGGGCTTCCGGAACACGGCGACCACCGAGCGGGTGGCTGAAAACAATAACACACATTGTCTCAGTTCTGGAGGCCAGAAGTGCAAGATAAGAGATCAATGGAGTTGGTTCCTTCTGAGGGCAGAGAGGCAGAATCCATCTATCCACGCCTCTCTCCTAGCTCGGGGGGCGGGGTGGGGGGGGGGGTGTGTGTGGGGAGGTGCTGCTGTAACAAATACCTAAAAATGTGCGGGTGGCCTTAACTCTACCTTTAACAGGTAGAGGCTGGAGTTCAAAGGTGACTGATAGAAAAGCCCAGTTGCAGTGAAAGAGACTTGTTAGAAAACCATGTGTTAAAGGTACAGTCTCAGATGGAAATGAGGGGCATGTTGCTGGAAACCGGAGGAAGGGTGGCCCTTGCTCTATGCTCTTCAGGGCTGTGGAGAATAAACGCGGTGGTCCCTGGGCACCAATGGCCATCAAGTGTGCAGCAGCCATGAGGGCTCTGATGTCCCATTACAGTGTCCCGCCAAGGGGTCAGCATGAGGCTCAACAGAGGAGGCCTGGAGGGACAGGCACAGCTCCTGGTGGGGAAATGCAGGGGTGTAAGAATTCTGGAGATGGGCCGAGTTTCTTCAAGGCAAGGTGTGAGGAATCCTGGGGCCTGACTCTGAGGCTGCTCAGAGTTCCTCCTTCCTGCTTGCCTTCTCACAAAGTCTCCAGCAAACTCCCAGGCACTGCTTTCTCCAGGCTGTTCCTTCCTGCTCCGCTCTTGACCTTGACTCCTGTTTGGGACTCCTTGTACCTGCCCAGGGGCTTTCTTTATGCAAAGGGCGTTTCACAAGCCCCCTCCACGGGTCCTGAGGCTGGCAGGGCGGAAACGGTTAGTTCCATTTTATAAATAAGGATGTGGAAGCTCAGAGTGGTTATCAGACTTATCTAGGACACACAGCATGTTGAAGGCAGCAGCATTTAAGCCCCTGGTGTCGGGACTCCAGCCCAGAGCTGGTTCACCACACCACAGGGCTTTGGTTTCTAGTGGTTGCTGTGCTGGGAGTCTTGGAGAGAGAGAAAGTGAAGCCAGAGGCAGTCACCCGAGTTTCCCAGTCCTGACCCCAGCCAGAAAGTCTGGTTCTAGGGAGGTCTTCCTCCCCAGGCACTTGGAGCATCCCAGAGGGACCGAAGCCTCGGCCTTGCTGGCAGAGTGACCACAAGGGGGCAGTAGCGCCCACATGATGAACTGACGGCCGGTGGGAGCCCCTGGGTCTGCAGAAATGGGGAGGGGCTCTGCTTCCCCAGATGTTCTCAGAGCTCCCGCTGCCCCTGCCAGGGACCCTTCCCAGACCCCCTCCTCTGCGAAGAGACTCGGCTTTCAGGTTACATGACTTGGACTCGGATTGGTCGTTCCAGAGTTTCCTGAGCTGGGGCTGGCTTTGGTGCTGGGGGGGGGGGGGGTCTCCCATCACCCCAACCACAAACACACACTGTAAGCCCCAGCTCAGAATCATTGGACCCCTTCACCCCGGGCCTCCCTGGGGGCTGAGTAAAGCTGAAGTCCACATAAGCCACCTCCTCTGCTGCTCCCTGGGCACCGTGGGTGGAGAGGGTGGGCCTCATCCCTGTGTGCTCCCCGCTTCTCTCCCTCCCCTTCCTCAGGATCCTAGAATTCTGAGACAGCAGCCCCTCCAGGGATTCGCGAACTGGGCTCTCCAGGGCTTACTGGATCCCTAGAGCTGTTCCAGGGAATCTGAGGAGAAGGGAGAGTGGGTGGGAGTGGACTGGAGTCCAGCGACTCTCTCTAGAGACCTTCTCGTATCTGCTATTTTGTATTTTGAGCATTTTCTTAGGATTTCTTTTGGAGAAAGGGCCGGCTGATTGATCGGACAGAGGAGAAGAAGCCTTTGCAAATCTCTCAGCTAATCCGTCCTCCTTTTGTTGGAAACAGACCCAAGGGCAGAGAGATTTGCCGGAACACACACCTCAAGAGGAGCAGAGTCAACCCTGAAACCCAGGTCTCCTGGTCACCAGGCCCCCCCCAGCACCCCCCCTCCCACAAGATGGGCATATGGGGTATGAGTGGGGTGAGGGTGGAGAGCAGAGGAAACCCCTGTAACTGTCAGGAACATGACAGAATGGTCTGGAGGTCCGTGAAACCACACTAGTTAAGAATCTGTCGTTCATGCAACAAATATTAATTGAACACCTACTATGTGCCAGACATAGCGAACAAAACAACAGTGAAGAAAACAAAAGATCCCAGCCTTCAGGAAGCTTATGTTCTAGTGGGAGATCTGTTTATTCTGTGACCAAGCAAAAATGGCAAGACAGGGAGGGGTGCCTGGGTGGCTCAGTCAGTTAAGTGTCAGACTCTTTCAGCTCAGGTCTTGATCTCTGGTTCCTGAGCTCAAGACCTGTGCTGGGCATGAAGCCTACTTAAAAAAAAAAAAAAAGAAAAGAAAGGATGGCAAGATAGAAGATTAAAAGCTCACCCCTAGGGGCCCTGGGTGCTCAGTCCGTTGAGCCTCTGATTCTTGATTTCAGCTCAGGTCATGATCTCACAGTTTGTGAGTTCAAGTGAGTTGGAGCCCTGCATTGGGCTCTGTACTGCCAGTGCAGAGCCTGCTTGGGATTCCCTCTCTCCCTCTGCCCCTCTCCAACTTGTTCTCTCTCTCTTTCTCAAAATAAGTAAACTAAAAAACAAAAAAAAGCTCACCCCCACCGTATCCAATTTTGTAGTTGCTACACATGTATAAGCCCTTACAATTTGTCCTGTTTTCTTAGTATCGCTCCCTTAGCCATCTCTTCCATACTTTTCCTGGTTCCTGGATCCGTCTTTTTCCTCCTGTAAAGAGGCATCATGGCAGCCAAGAAGAGGCCTGCCCTTCTGGGTCCACGCAGGGCCGAAGGATGGACACTGGGAGAGCCATTCGTGCAGGTAGCCAGGCAGAAGGCAGGAAGCCAGAGGTCCTGCTGTGCCGAGCCCGGAGCAGGCTGCCCGGTGGCCCGTCACTGGCATCCAGGGGTCGAGTCTACCAGCACTCCCTGAGAAGGACCGCTCTCCATCAGGGACTGCCGTGGCCACAGCTCTCAGCCCTGAGCCCCCACGCCCCACAGCAGGGCCAGGGGGAAAGGGAAGGAAGAGCGGGGAGGGGCAGGACTCACTCGGCAGGGGTCAGGCAGCCCTGTGGGGAAGTTCCAGGTCTAAAGTTCATCCAAGTCATCTCTGTGATGAGACTCCTTAAACTCGAGTCCAGAAACAGAGTACCTTTCCTGAGTGTTTCTACAGAAACTTCAGAAGACTTAAGAAAAGTCCACCAGTCACACAACCCACGCTGTGTGCACACAGTACTTGTGGTTCTTCGTTCCCAGGTAGATCATCTCAGGGAGGTATTGTCTGAAGGGAAAGAAGCAGCCCTGCCCCAGGGACCCCAGTCTGAGGGGGAGACACAGCCCTGCCCTC
>NC_043706.1:36410808-36490159 GCF_006229205.1 Suricata suricatta
CACACACACACACACACACACACACACACACACACACTGTCTATAACTTAGTTAACATACCATGTAGTCTTGGTTCAAGACTAGGATCCGGTGATTCATCACAACATATAACACCCAGGGCTCATCCCAACAAGTGCCCTCCTTAATGCCCCTTGCCCATTTAGCCCATCCCCCACCCACAGCCCCTCCAGCAACCCTCAGTTTGTTCCCTATATTTAAGAGGCTCTTGTGGTTTGCCTCCCTTTCTGTTTTTATTTTATTTTTCCTTCCCCTTCCCTTATGTTCTTCTGTTTTGTCTTTTAAATTCCATGTACGTGTGAAATCATATGGTATTTGACTTTTCTGATTGGCTTATTTCGCTTAGCATAACACCCTCTAGTTCCATCCATGTTGCTGCAAATGGCAAGATTTCATTTTTTTGATTGCCTAGTGATATTCCATTGTGTATATAAACCACATCTGCTGTATCCATTCATCAGTCGATGGATAATTGGACTGTTTCCATGCTTTGGCTATTGTTGATAGTGCTGCTATAAACATTGGGGTGCATGTGCCCCTTTGAATCATTTTTGTAGCCTTTGGATAAATACCTAGTAGTGCAATTACTGGGTCATAAGGTAGTTCCATTTTTAACTTTTTGAAGAACCTCCACACTGTTTTCCAGAGCAGCTGCACCAGTTTACATTCCCACCAGCAGTGCAGGAGGGCTCCTCTTCCTCCGCATCCTTGCCAACATCTGTTGTTTCTTGTGCTGTTGATTTCAGTCATTCTGACAGGTGTGAAGTGGTACCTCATTGTGGTTTTGATTTGTATTTCCCTGATGATGAGTCATGTTGAGCATCTTTTCATCACACACACCTGTCTTGACTTCCAGAGGCCAGAGAGGAAAGCAGGCCTTGGCATCTTCTGGGTATGTGTTCCATTGCCCTTGTTTGGGGCTCCATGCTGGGGAGGGCCAGGGGGTGGGCAGGACAGGGCCCCATATGGGGTTCAGTTCCAATAATGTTTAGAAAACACCTTTCTGGGGGCATCTGGGTGGCTCAGTCGGTTAAGCGTCTGACTTTGGCTCAGGACATGATCTCACAGTTTGTGGGTTCGAGCCCCGCATTGGGCTCTGTGCTGACAGCTAGTTCAGAGCCTGGAGCCTGCTTTGGATTCTGTATCTCCCTGTCTCTCTCTCTCTCCCCCCTCCCCTGCTCAGTGCTCTCTCTGTCTCTCAAAAATAAATAAATGTTAAAAAAAATTTTTTTTAAAGAAAACACCTTTTTGTCGCTTGCATGACCTTAGCCACTTTCTGCCAGAGAAAAGGGCCATTCCAATTCATGTGTACACAGGGTCTATGCCCCAGAAGTAACCCTGTCCAAATGAAAGATGGGGGAAAGGAACTCATGAGTGATCTGGGGATGCAGAGAATCATGAAGTCATCCTTTCTAGGACTCTGTAAACTCAGGACCAGTTGTCTTCCTTGCAGTTCTATCGGGCTGGTGGCCTCAGAATAAAGAATTGACATCTCTAACTGCAGGAGCACGGAGTGGCAAAGTCACCCATCTCCCAGCCAGGTCACATCTCCAGTGACAGGGAGCTCACTCTCTGAGCTGCCTTTGCCTTCACTAGATGCCTCTGCTGGGGGGGGGGGCAGGTATGACTGGACTGTTAGGCTGCTGGGTTCCCTGCCCTCCACCTGGTCAATAGCAGAACCTGGCAAGGAAGATGGGGCGTGGGAACGTGCATCCCACAGCCTTCCTGGCTGCCTCTGGGAGCTCCTCCTGGGCAAACAGATTTCCCAGATGAGTGGCCCCATTGTGCTCTTGGGTGGCGCCAGGGAGGTGAGAGTGGCAAGGTGAGGAGGCTGTATTCTGAGCCATAGTGGGATGAAGGTACATCTGGCCTCGGCGCTGCCTGGTCCCATCGACAGGCCTGGCATGGCGCCTCCCTGCCTTGGCATTTCCCACACTGGATTATGGTCCAGCCAGACTTCCTGTGCAGGTCTAGCCAGTCCTGGGCCCTAGAGGGCGGGGAGGGGGGGGGTGAGGAGGTGGAGTATAAGCCTAAGGGCTACTGTCTGGTGAACAAACAAGATGTTTATTCAGTGAAGGTGACAGGGGAGGTCCAGAGATGAAGCTGCTGGGTCCTGGGCCCTTCTCTCCTGCTGTCCCCTCCCCATGCCACACAGACTCAAAGCACTGCCCTCGGGACAGAGGCCCAGGCACACACACTCAGACGTCAGCACCAAAGTCTCCATGGATAGACAGGACACGTACACCATATGACAAGGGGACGCCTGTGGACAAGGCAGTGCTCATTTTTCTGATATAACCTTCCTAAACACACACATGCAAATACACACAGACACACAAACATAGACACAGCCTTTGTGCTTTAAAGAGGTGGCTCTGGCCCAAGGGCATCACAGCAGCTGCCAGTGTCAAAATGGAGGAGAACTGGCATGGGGAGGGAAGGAGCGGGTAGCTGGCAGCAGGGACGGGGTATGCAGGCCACGGTCGCCAGGTCTGTGTGTGACGCGGCACCTCTGAGAGAAACAGACTGGGCTTTGATCTTGAATGCTGTCCCAGGAGGCTGAGAGGACAAAGGACCGCCTCCCTGGACCAAGGATCCAGGCTTTGGGGCCCCATGCAGAGACCGAGCAGGACAGAGGACAGATGGAGCCCTGGAGGGAATCCGAGGTCCCCTCGGGCCTTGCCCCTCAAAATGTAATTCATGGACAGCAACGTGATGGGAGAGCCTCTCAGAAATGCAGTCTTTGGGTTGAACCCAGAGGCGCTGAGTCAGAGCCTGGATATCTACTTACATATTCAGGTTTGTAATCGGAGCTTCCTGGGCCACGGATGAGAATCCTGGAGGGATTCATTCACTCGCCTCACAAGTGTTTGTGTGGCATCATGCTACACGTGGAAGATACAATAATAATCAGAAAACAGACTGGTCTCTGCCCTCTTGGAGTTCCCAGGCTAGTGGGACAGATAAGGCTTTCCTAAAGTGTCACTTGAGCTGCAACCTGAAGAGGTTACTCTGGTGAAAAGGGGAGAGAAGCATCTTCCAGGAAGCGGGAAGGGCACGAGCAAAGGCCCTGAGGTAAGACAGAACATGGCTGGTGGTAGTCAGGACACATTTAGGCCGATATTAGAAAGACTCCAGGGGCACCTGGGTGGCTCAGTTGGTTAAACCTCCGACTTTGGCTCAGGTCATGATCTCACATTTGCCGGTTCGGTCCCGCGTCAGGCTCTGTGCTGACGGCTCAGAGCTTGGAGCCTGCTTCTGATTCTGTGTCTCGCTCTCTCTGCCCCTCCCCCTCACATGCTCTGTCTCTGTATCAAAACTAAATAAAACATTAAAAATTAAAAAAAAAAGAAAGACCCCAGTCCCCATAATAGACTGACGTAAACAAGAAACCATTTCCCTTCTCTCTCGGGTAAAAGTCTACGCAGACTGCCTACTACAGATCAGTGTGGCTGGAGAGCAGAGAGCAGGCAAGACCACTGAATCAGATGGCGCTGCATGTAAAAGTCTCTGTAAGCCAGAGCTCCCTGGCACCCACCGCACCCTTCCATTAATAGGTTGCTGAGAATCCTAGAATGCCAGAAATGGAAAGAACGTTGGGCTTCATCCATGCCAATGCTTTGAACCTGGCTCCAAGCCTCAGCTCCGTCACAAATTAACTATAACTATGACCCTTGGGTCAGGAATTTCTCATCTGAAAAGTACTGCAGGTGCACTGTAGGAAGCGACACGGCTTTGCCCGGGCTGGGAGTAGCTTGTGTGAGACTCCAGTGAGGAATTAGGAATTAGTTAGGACACATTTAGGCTGATATTAAAAAAGAGACCCTAAAATAGACTGCCTTAAACAAGTAGTTTCCTTTCTCTCTCAGGTTAAAGTCTGAGCAGTTGGTACAGAGTTAGCAGGGCAGCTCCGTCAGTGGTGATGGAGAGGCAGATGTCTTCTGCCACTTCAACATATAGCTTCATATGATCCAAAATGGAGGCTGTGGCTCCTGCCATCACATCTGAGCCCTCCTTCCTTTTAGAGGCACCTTCTAGGTGTTGCACCCAGCCCTTCTGCTCATATCTCATTGGCCAGAACTTAGTTTTGTGACCACACCTGGCCATAAGAGAGTCTGGGAAATGAAGTCTGCAGCTGGCCAGTGTGTGTCCAGTTGAAAATTCTCTTACGATGTGAAAATGGGAGAATGGGTGTGGGGCGGCCACAGAAGGTGACACAGAGTCTGAAGGTACCATTGTTGTCAGGGCACCCAACCAAGTGTCTCTAAGAGTCGCTTCTTGGCTCTGAGCTGCCCTGACCCCCTCCACTGAGCTCACCAGGGCCGGGCTCTGTCCTACCCCACTATCTGCCCCCATTCCTACCAACTTCAGGAGGCTGACGCAGCCTGTGGAGGCTTTGGTAATGTAGGGTTACCGTCATGGAAGGTGGTCCCGCTCTTGCCTGGCCCCTCGTTACACCATACCCTGGGTCTCAGGAGGTTCTTTTGCAGGCTGGTCAGACAGGCTCAGGAAGGGGCATGCTCCCACTGCTCACATCTGTCAGAGGCTTCAGTCCTCAGAGTGGTGGGAGAGACCAGTCTGGGGTGGGGAGTGGGCTGGCTGTGTTCTCATCACCGCTTCTGCGCCAGGACCAGGGTGGTCCGAAAAGCCAGGTAAACAGCTGGCGGCGGCAGCTCGAGCGGCTAAGGAGCACTTTCCCACCAGACTGTCTGACCCTGAGAAGGCCAAAGCCAACACCAGCGATTCCTGGGGCTGCATCCCACCCACTGTCTGGGCGACTCATCACAGCCGGCTGCTGGCAGGGGCTCCCTTTCTGGGCCTCTGCTCTCCACTCCTGTTTTCTCGGAGAGGAACTAGGGAGTGTGTATGAAGAGGGCTTATAGAGATCAGGGTTTCTCAACCTCGGCACGGTTTGGGGCTGGATAATTCTTCGTCTTGGGGGCTGCCCCTGTGCACTGAGTGATGTTTAGCAACATCCCCAGTCTCTCCCCACTAGGTACCAGTAGTGTCAACCCCTCCCCAGTTGCCAGATGTTTCCTGGGGGAGCAGGGGAAATCAACCCTGGCTGAGAGCCACTGGTATAGATTGAAAGTTTCCTGATTTACTTACTGAAGGGAAAAATCAAAGATGGGTGGAGAAAAGGAGGGGAGAGAAGAATGCGGGGGGGGGGTAAAGGAAAAGGGAGAGAGAGGAAAAAGAAGGAAGAAGAAATACTAAGAGTGAAAAAATGAGATTAAAAAAAAAAAGGAAAAGAGGGACTCCTGGGTGGCTCAGCTGATTAAACATCTGACTCGTGATTTCAGCTCAGGTCATGATGTCATAGTTTGTGAGTTTGAGCCCAACACTGGGCTCTGTGCTGGCAGTGCAGAGCGTGCTTGGGATTCTCTGTTCTCACACTCTCTCTGCCTCTCCCCCCTACATTCTCTCTCCCTCAAAATAAATAAACAAACTTAAAACAAGAGAGAGAAAAGAAATGAAAGGAGCAAAAGAGAGAAGCAGGTGTAGAGGGCCAGACCTTGGAAGGCAAGGGAGGGCAAACAGGCCCCAAGGATGGGGCCATGCAGGAGCTGGCTTGGGGCACAGGGGCCATCTTAGAACTCTCATGTCATGTCGAGGTCAAAAGCAAGGCCCTGGCACCCTACTCCCCAATAGCCAGGCCGCAGAGCAGACCTTTTAGGGGTCAAGCTTCTCCCAGGTCTCTGGCCATGCTGCTTTCTTAGTGGGCTTAGACTTTGGATGTAGGGTCACCTCAAAGTTTCTCTAAGCCTCAGTTTCACCTCCAGAGAATGGGCCATTGCTGGAGAGAAAGCATGGAGGACGCCTGCTTTGTCTGTCTGCTCTCTCTGAGAGCCCCACTAAGATGATCACGATAAGGCATCACCCACAAGGACAAGAAGAAGCTGAAAAGAGGTGGGCAGGCACTCAGCCCCACAGAAGCTGCACCCCCACCGCCTGGGCTGGGGACTGAAGGAGGGGCAGGACAGCAGCGAGAAGCTGCTTTGAGCCGCGAGTGCCTTGAACAGCTCAGCACGTAGCCACACGAGATCCCTCGGAAAGGGGACACAGGCAGGGCTGAAGGGGACTGGCTGGGAGCGAGCGAGGTAAGGAGCAGTGAGAGCCCCAGGTCCTCTCCCACCTCTTGCACAGCCGCACACTGCCTTCCCCGCCTTAGCAGAAAACGGGCTTGCTTGGCGTCGGGGAAGTTTACACAGCTGAGGCAGGGAATTAAGTGCAGCCCTGAACATGGAGGGAGCAGTAAGTTCCCAGATGCCCTTTGCTGCTCAACATCAGAACATTGGAAACACGTGTGTAGATCCTGGCACAATCTGGGGCATTCTCCTTAGAGACATTGGCCTGAGACGAAAACCCTGCAGATACTGACATTTAGGGAGGGGTTCTCAATGAGAAGGTCAATGTCACCAAGTCCACTGAGCGCAAGTCCTGCTTATACAAACAGAGATTCAGTCTTAAATATGGATAGACACCAGGGCATCACTGCATAATGGAAGAGAGGCATCGCCATGAAAAAGGAAACCAAAAGAAGCAAACAAGAAAAAAAACATAATTCAGAGATGATACAAAAATCAGAATCCTATTCTGTCTCTTTGAGATAATAGTCTCCGTGATAAAAATGCTGTAACCTTTGAAACAAGAATAGGATGCTATAAAACAGTAACATCTGCAGAATAAAAAATAGCTTTTGAAAATTAAAAATATGACAGCAACCTACGTGCATCCTTGCTAAAAATATTTAACCTGAATCTCACCATGACCTTACTTCTAGTCTCCAGTAAATAGAGAGGGTAGAGGGAAGAGTTAAACGATGTCACAAGGAAACAGTCAGACAAATCCAGAATGTAGGACATTCTGTAAGACTTGCCTAGACTCTTAAAATGTGTGTTGTAGAAGAAACAAAAAGATAGAGAAACTATCATAGGTTTTAGAAAGACTAAAGAGACCCAACAGCCAAATAAAGCTAGATAGGATTTCAGTTCAAATAGACTAGCTATAAAAGAAAACGTGAACGTGATGGGGGAAAACTTGGATATGGACAGAATATTAAAGATACGGAATGGTTGTTAATTTTCTTAGGTCTGAAAACAGTGGTGTGATTGCATAGCAGAATGCTTTTAATTTTAGGATAGGCAGGCTAACGTGTTTAAAAATTAAGTGTAATATGGACTGCAAATTTATTTCAAATGGTGCTACCAAAATAGGTAGTTCATAGATCACATAAAATAACAACAGTCTAGTCCTGTGCATCTAGTACAGTCGCTACTAGCCACCTGGGGCCACTAAGTGCTTGACATCATCTGAATTGAGATGCCCTGTGATTATAAAGTACACACTGGGTTTCGAAGACTTAGTACAAAAAAAGGAATGTATAATATCTTGTTAATAATAATGATGATAATATTTTTTTAGAGAAAGAGAGAGCAGGGGAGGGGCATAGAGAAAGGGAGAAAGCATGGAGCCCGATGTGGGACCCTGAGATCATGACCTGAGCTGAAATCAAGAGCTGGACACTTAACTAACTAAACCACCCAGGCAGTCCAACAATTATTTTAATAAATAATAAATGATTATTTATTAATATATTTTGAAATAAATAAGATATTAGAGTTAATTTTACCTGTTTCTTTTTACCTTTTTAACGTGGCTACTAGAAAGTTTAAAATTACATATGTGGCTCACATTACATGTCTGTTAAAAAGCCCTGACTTAAATGTCAGGGAAAGAATGTTAACTATATTACTTTTTTCAACTTTTTGGCGTATTTGCAATTGTCTTTTTTTAATTAAAAATATTTTTTAATGTTTATTTTTGAGAGAAAGAGAGTGTGAACGGGAGAGAGGCAGAGAGAAAGGGAGAACCAGAATACAAAGCAGGCTCCAGGCTCTGAGCTGTCAGCACAGAGCCCGACGCAAGGCTCGAACTCACGAGTGGTGAGATCATGACCTGATCTGAAGTTGGATGCCTAACCACCTGAGCCACTCATGCACCCCTGCAACTGTCTGAATAGAAAGTTAGAAAGAAAAAGATAAACAATAAAAATAAAGTAGAAGACTTCCTTTCAAATCAATAGAGTATTGAAGATAAAGGTTGGAAATCCTCTTGAAAGTTGAACAAGAAGACAAAAAGTAAAGATTAGAAAATCAGAGAACCAAACCGAGAGTCCTAATTCAAAAATATAAAACATAATAAGCACAGAAAGGAACCAAATGGTGTGACCTTCTAGATTGAATGGAAGCCTGAGGGCCTGATGCAGTGAACTAAAGAATGTACAAACCAGTGCACTGGTAGGTAAAGAGATTATAAAAAATATCCAAGGTGAAAAAATTGCAACAATAAAACAAGTCTCATACAAACACCCAGGAATTAGGACTTCACTGAACTTCTCTACAACCACACAGGAAGCAAGAAAACAAAGGGGGAAAAACTCTCAAAATTCTGAAGGAAACCATTTCCAACCTAGGGTTAGATACCCAGCCAAACTATCAGTCAAGTGGAAGGTAGAATAAAGATATGTTTAGACATATAAGATCTCAAACACTTTACTTCCCTTGTACTGTTTCTCAGAAAGCTACTGATGGAAGTTCTCCATCAAATGAGGAGGTAAACAAAGAAATACAGAATGCAGAGGATCTGGAAAAAAAAGGGGAGCTCCAATGAAGGAAGGGGACAAAGGGAATCACAGTGAGGGGTGAAGGGACACTTGGGGAGGCTAGCTCTGCAACAGGCCAGGAGAGCACCCAGGGCCAGAAAGATGTTTGGTTCTGAAAGAAATTCACCAAGACATAAACAAATGGGACTGATTGATCATTCCAAGAGTTTTACAATTATATCAGGGAGTTTGGAAATTAACTAGTGACAGATGCAAAATTAAGCAAACAAACAAAACCCATGGAACACCAAATGAATGCAGGAAAGAAAGGGTACCCAAGTACATTAGGTAGTATTTACATGGTCATAATGACATGACTACGGCTTTGGGATCCAACCATAAATTGAAATCTCACTATGGTAGAAGGGTAGGGACGAAGTATGTGTGTTGGAGGGTAGAATGGAGCTGATCTTCATCTTTTCCAGAAGGGAGATAATCATTGCTAATGTAGGATAACAAAAAATAATAATGGGATACAAAAATAACTAGATGTTATTTAGAGAGGTGGAAGAAAAACGAGAACTAGTTGAGAAGTCTCGAAGAGGCTGCCTCTGGGGGCTGGGGATGGGGAAGGGTGAGGCAGGCAATTGCTGTTTCCCGTTACTGTCTGGGTAGTATGATTTGACTTTTTGAAAGAATTTTTATATATGTCACCTTGCTAAAAATAAAAACTGAATTAAAAGATAAAAAGAAAACCCAGGTCACCCAGCACAGGGCACGTGAATGCCCAGAACTGAGGGTCATTCCAGGTGTCACTGCCTGGCAGCGGCCTACGTCAGCAACTCCGGACATGGCTGAAGGAGCTTTTTTGGAGAAACGTTATCCTGCCTACCGCCATGACTCATAGGTTCCCATTGTTTCCACCCCCCTGCCAGTGTCCCACCAGGGGGATGTGTGTGCTGATGTGGGAGGCGGGGACAGAAGAGACTTTCTTGTGCTCTTTGTTCATGCGTGCCCCACCCCCATCCCCAGGGGCACAGGCTTCCTTGCCAGGGACCAGGTGTCAGCATGGGGCACTGGGTGCCAAGAAGGAGAAAAAACAACCTTAAAATACCCCTGTGCCTTCCCATTGCGGAAATTGAGAATCATGTGTTTGAGCAGCATCTCAGAGGTCACCCAGCCAACATCTACAAGAAGTCGACACCGAGCCTTTCCCTGAGCACTCTGAATGACAGGGAGCTCAATCTTAGCGGGACAATGTGGGGGCTGGGGACAGAGTGAGGGACACATAGGGTCTTTAGTGCTTATTGGCTTTTGTATGGGATGTTCAAGGCCCGTTACATTGATCAGGGCCCATTCGTTATAAAAGGCGGGTTCCACTAAGGATACAGCTCTCAAGGCCCGTCCAGTCCCTTGTCTCTGCCTCTGGTACTATGTGTCCTCCCTCTCCTCCTGCTTCCCTCTGTACACCTTCATCCTCTGGTTCACACATGACCCCGCAGGTCTGCCACCACTCCCAAGCCTCCGTGACCTCAGGGCTCTGCTCCCCATAGCTCATTGGCTCAGTCTCTCAACACCCTAATTTCGAATGCCTAGCGAGCTCATCTCATTGGTTCATGTTGGTTCAGGTTTCCTCTCCTAGCCCAAACAGCTTTGCCAAGGTGGGTCATGTGGTTCACAGCTGGTAAGCAATAGTCTGAGGGGCTCCAGGGGGATTCAAGTGACTCTTCATGAGCTGTGCTCTCTTTGAAACCCCGACGTGCCTTCTCCTTCCCAGGGTAGGCAAACCTCATCGCCTCCCATCCCCCCAGTCCACACAGCCAGTCCAGAAGGAGGTCAGTGCAACAGTATGCTGGTAAGTGTTGAGTATTTGGCTCTCCGAGGAGGAGAGCGCCCTAATTTGTAGTGTCTGTCCATTTCCATGGTGTAGATACTCCCATATGGCTGATTTTTTAAAAATATTAATGTTTATTTTTGAGAGAGTAAGCAGGGAAGGGGCAGAAAGAGGGAGACACAGAACTCGAGGTGGGCTCCAGGCTCCGGGCTATCACAAGGAGCCCTATGCAGGGCTTAAACTCACAAACTGCAAGATCATGACCTGAGCTGAAGTCGGATGCTTAACCATTATGGCAGACTAAAAAAATTTTTTTCAATGTTTCTTTATTTTGAGAGAGAAAGAGAGACAGAGCACGAGCAGAGGAGGAGCAGAGAGAGAAGGAGACACACTATTTGAAGCAGGCTCTAGGCTGAGCCATCAGCACAGAGTCCAATGCGAGGCTTAAACTCACCAACTGCAAAATCATGACGTAAGCTGAAGTTGGACACTTAACCGACTGAGCCATCCGGGTGCCCCCATTATGGCTGATTTTAAGCTACCAACACGATGTCACAAAACATGAAGTTGAGGAGAAACACAGTAGCAATACTATTATGTAATTGTCACACCATATGCCTACAAATATGCAAATATCCTCCAAACCATGAGTGACAGTGGCATGTCATCAGGAAAGGATGGGTTTTGTTCTTAATATAATTTGTGTGTTTGTGTAATTTAATTAAAAAAAATTTTACTACAGTCAGCTTGTAAAATTTCTGAAACTGTAACCATTGCTCTCATGAGCTAGCATGAACAGGCTCCAGGACAGAACTCTCCTCTGGAAGGAACAGTCGAGGGTAGAAATCTGAGTGGGTACAGAGACAGCGGGGGCAGCCATGCTGACTGCCTGTCACGTAATTATCTCTTCCTCGTTTTCCTTCCTCCTTCCCTCAACCAGCATCAGGTGTTCTAGGTAACCTAAGAGAGGCACCACAAATACAGGTCATTTGAATTGAATGCACTGTGATGTCAACACCCCAGACAGAGCTGCTCAGCTGGCCAGAACTGCAGGTGAAGGAATCAAAGAATGAGGAGGAAGTTTCCCATAACTGGAGGTAAACACAGATTTCAATGCAGAGTGAAAACACAGACAGGGATTCATTGGCAGGAGATGCCAGAAACGCAGAGGGACCTGACCTCTGAGGTCTCCAGCCAGGTGTTTTCCAGAACCTGGGTATTTCCAAGGTTTTACCCCCAACCTTCTGATTCAGAATCTCACAGGCAGAGCCCAGGAATTCCCTGGTGATTTTTGCAGGAGAGCAGGCTGGTGCAGTAGTTAATAGCTCAGGCTGGGGGTCCTTAGGTAGGAACTTAGGCTATGCGTCTAGCTGTGTGACTTTGGGGAAGTTACATAACTGCTCTAAGCCTCAGCTTCCAAATGCAGATAATGTGGGGATTCAACAAGACCATGCGCATAAAGCGTCCTGGCCAGTGCGTGTATGTGGTAAGGATCCCAAAAATGGCAGATGTGGCTATTTAGGTCACACTGCTAGACGGTAGCAGACCCCAGGCATCCCAGTACTGTTTAAATATAGCAGAGAGGATATAAACATAGCTAGAGACCCCAAAATAGAAGGCGCTTTGATATCCTGAAAGTAAAAAACTTTGATCTTAGGCTAGGAATTACAAAACTTGAGGGCGTTTGGTCTTAGCTGGGCCACTTCCTCAAAACGATTGAGATTCAGGGTAGCAGATATTATCTGCACCCCACGTCCCAATCCCTCTGCCCACCTTGCATGTCACTGCAGCCGCGCTGCCCAAGTGCTTCCTCAGTGTGCCTTGGTGCCTCTCTGCTTTTCCGCCTCAGAGCGTGGCAGAAAGTCGCTTAGCTCAGGGCAAGCCCACCCTGTGTCCCTGTTATCTACCGCTGCGTAACAAACCACCCCAAAACCTAGAGGTTTAAACAACACCAATCATGTATTTGCTCATGATTCTGTGGTTTGGGAGGATGGCTGGGCTCTGTTCCAAATGGCCTCCGCTGGGGCTGGAACGTCCAAGATGGCGCCCGGGCTGGGCAGATTCTCTGGGCTTCTCCACATGGCTAGTTTGGGTCTTCACAGCACGGGTCTCCAGGTAGTTGGATTTCTAACATCTCAGCTGGCTTCCCCAAGAGCACAAAGCGGAAGCTGCCGGGTCTCTTAACAGGTAGGTTCAGAAAGCACGAAAGGTCATTTCCACAGTTTTCTATTCATCAAAACTGTCCCAGCCACACGCAAAAGGGATAGACTCCACCTCTTGCTGGGGGAGTGGCCAACAGGTATGTAGGATGGGAGGCACTGCCCTGGCCATCTTTGGGCAATGCAGTCTGCCACATCCAGCCCATACGGGTGGAAGGTGGGGGTCAATGCCTCTGGGGCCACCCTCAGGCAGTGGGGGCGGGAATCTCCTGTCCTTAAGAGCTACAGTCCTGAGGTGTGCTGGACAGATTTTCCAGGAGATCCCAGCAGGACTGAACCCCAACTTCCCACAGGGGAACTAGCTCAAACAATGCCCTCTTGACTGCCTCTCGCTCTTTCCCCATCTTCACCTCCTCTCCCTTCTGCTACTTCCTCCAACCATCTCCCAGTTCCGCTCTTAGGTCTTGCTCACATGGGAAATCAAACCAAGACACTCAGTTTCCTCACTTGAAAAAAGTCCCTTAAATTGGGCTGTAAAAATATTGCACCTGGCTCCCAAGGCTGTTGAGTAATCCCACAGGAACCCATGTGAAAGGGCTTTATAACTGTGGCAGCTGGGAGCCGAGGTGAGGGGTCACTGTGAGCAGAGGCATTACCCCAGGAAGCGCAGGGACCTGGGGGCTGCTGGGGTGGGAGGCCCGGTGCCCGGGGTCATCAGTAAATGGTGGCCGAGACTGCCGTGGGGATGACGAGGCGTGAGGGCAGAGAGCTGCGGAAAAATGCAAACGGCGGGTGTGGACAAATAAGGGGTGTCGTGTCCCCGTCCTGCGTGCCAGACCGAGGTGACCTGGCATGGTTGAGTGACTCACCGGGCCACCACAACCTGGCACAAGGTCCCTCAAGATCATCGACTGGCATGCTGAGACTCGCCCTGGTGGGATAAGACCTGCCTCTTGGTTTGGCTTCTCTCCCAGGAAGAGGGACTGAGTTTACCACTGGGAGGGTCCAGGACCCTGGTTCATTCACCCTCCTTTCAGTAAACACCAGAAAACCTGAGCCCTTCTTTGTGCTGGGTCTTGCGGTAAGGATCCAACAGGGTACAAGCCACTCCTGGCTGACTCTGGGCTCCCCGTCAGGGACCAGACGTGGGAGACCAGGAGACAGGCAACTTGAATGGCATCGAAGCAGCCCTGAGAGAGGGCTTGTGAGAGAGAGGCTCTGCGCACAGGAAAAACATCTGAGCCAGAACCAAGATGGGGGGCAGGCAACTGCAGAACTCTTCCCTGAGAAACTGAGGTCCACCTTTAACCCACCAGACCTTAGGACTCGGCCGGGAGAGAGGAAGGGCATATTCCCAAAACAGCATGGACAGAGATGGGGTGGCCTGGCTCATTTGAGATTTTCTATGGCTGGAGCCCAGAGAGAGGTGGGGTGGGTGGAGGAGGAGGCTGGAGAGAGAGGAGGTGCCCAAAAGAGCAACAGGAGCCCAAGGAGTTTACAGCAGGACAGAAAGGGGGTCAGATTTGAGTTCAGGGTCCTCCCTGCTGGTTGCAGAGCCAGGCGGGCGGAAGGTCTGCATTAGAGGCGAGATGAAAAGAGCCTTGAGGGATATGGACAGGACGTCAGTACCAAGCACAGGCTGTAAAAAACAGCCAGAAATGAGAACAAAGGGAACGAGCCCGGGGAGGGGAGGTTGTCCATTTTATACACTGTAGTTTTCTAAGAGTGTGGTAGAGAGCCTGGTACACAGTAGGTGCTCAATAAGCACTCTTTGGACAGATGAGTGGTGAGTCCAGGCAGTGCAGGTGGAGAGCACAGTGCCAGCTCAATACTAGGACAGGAGGGCTTCTGGGAGGGAGCAGGAGAGGGCCAGGGGTTGGGGCTGCTGGGAGTGGGCCCAGCGAGTGGGAGGGTCTGCCTCAGAACCCCGCAGACCTCTGGGGCTGAACAATGCACCCCGCGAACCTACCGGTCTCTTTATCAGGGTTTCACTGACCCAGGTTATGAATCTGGTGTCAACAAGGGGTGTCCCTGGCAGGGTCTTCTCTCGAGGCTCCACGACGGTGATGGGGGGACAGGAGACCTCACCAGGCTCCCACCTCCACTCTGCCTCTGCTCTTGATCCTCAGCAACTTGCGGCCTCCCAGGCCCCACCCTCTGCTCCAGCTGTTGTCACCTTTCTGTTCCTAGACCTTTTACTCAGAAAGCTCCTGACTAATCTTAGCCACAGAGGCCCAAGACCACACCTCCACCCCAGGCTCACATTTGTGCTTCTGTTTGTGTGATGCTGGGCCGGGTAAAGTCACACTCTCAGCTGCAAATGGGGCCAAATAGCCTGTGCCAGGGGATGCTCCGAGGCACAGAAGGGTAGTGCTTAGCGTGATGGAATGGTTACCTTGAAGTTGAATGGGGTTAAGCAAAGCCAGAGAATCTTGGACCTGTGGGGAGGGGTTGGGGCGGGGCAGGGAAGGAGAGGGAGAGAGGTGGAGAGATGTTTTGGCAGAGGGAGGGGTGGTATCAAGTAGTTCTAGAACCGGTGGCATTGTAAACACATCAGTGCCTTCTTGAAAAATGTGGCTCACCCTGAAATCACAAAACGTTACATTTTTCCCAAAAGACACAAGCTTTTAACTAATGCCCTGTGCTGTGCTGGTGTAGGAGGCCCCAGGGCCATAGAAGTCTGGCAGATCCTGATGGGTGCAGACTCACCCAGCTGAGCCTGGTCAGATCTTGCTTCTTGTTCTTTCCAGCCCGCAGTGCCCACCCCTCGAACTCCAGCCTCGAGCCACCATCCCACCGTCCAGAGACAGAGGAGCCCTTTCAAGGGATGTCAGTGGCCACAAAAACACAGGCTGCTTCCTCCTCCCGTCGCGGCGGCTGAAGAACAGACCCAGGAGCGTGGCCACGTGGGAATCCAGGCTCCCCATCTACCAAGATCTTGCCCAAGTCACCTCTCTGGGCCTGTTTCCTCGCCAGTGAAATGGGGATGTACACGTCCTGCACAGGGCTGCCACACCTTCAAAGCAGCTCATTCGCAGAAGGGTATGAAGCACGGAACAGTGCCTGGCAGACTTAGCAAACTGCCAAGATCCCCCCACCTCTCTCCCCTGGCTCCTGACTCCTTCTTGGTTCTAGGACGCTTTCCGTAATCCTCATTCAGACCTGTTAAGTGTCACCTCCTCCAAGAAGCCTGCCCTGACTACCCCATCTTAAGCAGCCTGCCCCTCCCCCACCTGCTCACCTCCTCCTTTTTCTCTCCCTTCCAGACCACTCCTCCAATAGTCAATGAGACCCTACGACTGTCCTTAGTTCACGGGGCCCCAGTCCTCCCAGACTGCCCCCACACCTTGCCCCGGCCCAGCACCCTCTCCCACCCCACCCCCGACACAGCACACAGCAGACTGGGCTGTCCATCTCAGGCTTTATTGTAAAAAGGTTAAAATAAATTACATTCGACATCATTGCCAGTATGTACATACAGTGTGATTCCAGGACAGCCAGGGACACCCCAGCAAGGTGGGGCAGGGACACGAAGATGGACCCCTTGAGACATTCACAGAACACCGAAGGCCGCTCTTTCTCACCCAGCCGCCCAGCCAGCATAGCCGTGGGTCACAGGATGAATGCGGGAGTGGACACGCACGCCCATCACCGGCTTCACATGTTGTGGGGGTGGGGTCCGGCCCCACCATACTGGGGGGTGGGCTGAGAGGCAGACAGAGTGTTTGGGCCAAGGGTGACCACTGGCCTCCTGGCTGGCATCAGTCTCCTGTGACGACGGATGCCTCTCCCCAGATGTGCTGCCCACGTGCTTAGGGGTTGCCACTGCATGGGGACTCTTGACAGCATGACCTTGGCTGAGGTCATTGAGAAAGGCCCAGCCAAGTTGTGGGTAGGAGCGTGAACGTGTAACATCCCAATTCTTGGGAGGCTACACTTTCACATCCTCTCCCCTCTGGCTCTGAAGCCCACAACAGGTGCCAGGTATGTAAAAACAGCAGTTATTTAAAAATAACAAGACGCAGGGCAGAGAGGGCCGGCCCTTGGGCATGCATCACAGAGAACTCTGCTGGCCCCCCACCAGAGACAGTCTGTACAGTTTCACATTATCTTTTGCTCCCCCTCCCCATCCCCAATCCTCTCTCAAACACATCTACAAACATGCACACACACAAATGATAAACTGTGGCTGCAGGCAGGAGCCGATTCACAGATTTGGCCATTCCCACTTATAAGCTAAGAGCAACTTGCCCCTCCGCCTGCCCTCCCCAACCGCGAGGGGCCAGGAGGGCCTGGGAGCCATGAGGTCCTTGTTCTGGGCACAGGGGATGAGGAGCCAGCCAGTCGGGGAGGCTGGGGAAAGGAGGGGCCGGAGCTGAGCTTACTCCTGCAGCTCCCTGGCTACCGCCACCCTCTCCCCACAACCTTCCGGAGATGAAGAAAGCCGACGTCCTCCATTGCTTGGCCAAAGGGTGTCTGCGTCAAGGAACTGAGCCCTGGGGAGACTCAGTCTGAGCAAAGCACCCGGAAGGATAAGGACCCTGGGCCACACTCGGAGCTTGCTCCGGGGCCCTTATGTCAGAGGAGTGTTTCAGCACCTACCCCACATCTCCTCTCTCCCTTCCCTCTCCCCTCCTGAGGTTTGCAGTAGAGGCCTGAAAGGCAGACAAGGAGGGCTTGGGGGACAGTCACACAGGTTGCCCCATATGGGGTCCCACTACTGTGGAGGAGCTGAGATGCCCAGCACCCCCGCCCCCCACTACAGCTGTCCCTCCTTCAAAGGCAGGGCCCAGGTCTCACAATGCCCTCCCCCGCCTCCTTCTGGAATACCTAGCTCAGTGCTAGGCACACAGGAGCTCATTAATACTGGGGAACTCAAACCGCCAAAGCCCCCAAACTAAGAGAACCGTGTGACATTTTCAACCGAATGACGCACGTAGTCCCATGCAGGTGCAGGCCTCCTTGAAGGTCACCTGCCAGCCCACACAGGTCTCTGAACCATCAAATATACCAGCCATGTGCAGGACAGATGCCTCCCACTGCCAGGGTGCCCATTCAACCGGAGAACAGAGGCCCTGTCCTGGGCACATGCCATGTTTGACCAGGAGCATCCAGCCGGAAGGGATAGAAGGTGAGGAAGGCCCCTGGCCCCCCACTCCCAGTTCCAGGGCTGCCCCCCACCAGGGGACAGAGGTCCCAGACACAGTAGGACGCCCTAGGATGAGGGAGATGGAAGCCATCGAAGGTGGGGTGGGGGGCCGGCCCTGCCTCATGTGCCTCTGGGGCAGTCTGACTTATTGTACTCGTTCATAAGCTGTTCATAAGGCACGGACAGTTCAGACTCAGTGCTGGTGAAGGTGGACTCGTCGGATGAGGGGAACTCGCCCAGGTTCAGGGGCACCTCGGCCTCGGCCCCCTCCTGAGGCCTCTCCTCCCCAACCAGGTTGTCCTCTATCGAGGACTTGGAGGTCTCTTCATCTGAGAGGCCAGCTTCCTCATTTGTAAAGGTGATGCTGACATTCTGGAAGATGAGTGGGTGGTAGTCCTGGGCATCCCATGGCTCCCCCTCCTCACTGATTCGGTCCAGCTGGTTAGTGAACACCTCAGGGGTCAGAGAGCCATCCTTGGGGGGCCCCGCCCCAGCCTCCTCACTGAGGGGCCGCGACACATGGCCTTTGTTCCTTAGCGTCTGAGACACCTCTTCCAAGCTGGGCACCCGGTTCTTGGAGTAAACCACCAGGGGGGCCAGGGAGGTGGGGAGGGCTGGCAGCCCGCCCCCCTGAGGCCCCAGCCCCGCTGCCGGAACCCTCTCCCCAGTCCCGCTCGTCTTCATCCCCTTCTTCCCTATCTGCTTGATGAGGTCATTGTAGGTCTCCTCTTTTTTGGACAGAAAGCTGAAGATGTTGACGTCTTTGGACGCCGTGCTCCCAGCCATCTGTAGGGCCTTTTTGGAGTGTGGAGAGCTCTCAAAGGACTCCTTCCTCCGCCGCCGGCGTTTCTTGATGGCCTTGTGGACCTCCACGAACATGCTCACCTTCCAGTTGACAAAGAGGGACAGCCAGGCCAGCCCCAGGTAGATCCAGAGCTCCACAAAGTAGCGGTACAGGGCATGGTAGTTGGCGCTGGGGTTCACACCTGTGGACAGGACCAGAAGCCTAGAGGGTCAGAAGAGGTTCCACAGGGACCTAGAGTCCCATTCAGGCCAAAGCCACATTCTCTGAGAACGCAGTGTCAGAACACAGAATGGGATGCACAGTGCCAGGAAGGACTAGAAACTGGACTATCCCACCATCCTGATGGTTCAGTCACTCGTGTCTTCATCTTAGTCCCCAAACTGCCTGAGCCTTGGTTCAACAGTCAGAAGTCAGGAGTGTGGTTCCCTAGGGCAAGGCAGGTTCACAGACCAAGGTGTTGGGGAGGCCAACATACAGATCGGATACAGATCAGGAGACAGGTCATGAAGGCTTGCCGTTTGATTATTTGTTGTACCCCATCTAGTGGTTCTGTACACTTCTGGGGGTGTGTATGATCTGCTTCAGTTAAAACCAGGATGGAATTAAGTGAGACAGCAGCTGGCATCTTCACTGCTGGGGATGGACTCATTGGTGTAATATGCATGGAGCTGGGGGTCGGGCCAAGAGGTCGGCGTGCACTGGCCCCAGCAGGAACTGTTCTGGACGGCCTTGATTCTCCTTCAGTGGGGTCTGGCTGCCCCCCCCCAACTTCCTGTTTCTGCCCTCTTCAGACTAACTCTTCCTGTGGTCTGAAGGGGTCTGCCCACTCTATATCCTCCTTCCCAGAAGCCAGGCTCCTGACACCTACTCCAGGGTGTCCTCCTGGGTCACCCTACACAGCTGTGATTGAACTCCTACAATCCAGGATTATCTGAGATTTCTCAACTTTACGCATCTAGGCACCCCGATCTGTATAATTATGTATCTTTCCCTCCCACCCTCACCTTCCAATTAGGAGCAACCTGGAAAGGGGACTAGGGGAAGAGGGCTCCCTCCAGAGAGGGGCTCCCGCAGGACAAGCCTACACTGCCCCCATCAAATCAGGTCCCCGAAGACAGGTGCTGTGTCTTCCCAGCAGATGAGAGGTGTTTTTGAGGGATGCTCTTGGTCACAAGCAGGTGTGGTGACAACCAGGGCACATGCTAACATGGCTGGGTCCTGCCCTCAGCACACATCTGATTTTCTACCACCCTATTAGGTTGGTGCTTTATTTAAATTTTTCTTAACATTTATTTATTTTCGAGACACAGAGAGAGGCAGAGTGTTAGCAGGGGAAAGGCAGAGAGAGGGAGACAGAATCTGAAGCAGTTTCCAGGCTCCGAGCTGTCAGCACAGAGCCCGAGACAGGGCTCGAATCCACAAGCCATAAGATCATAACCTGAGCCAAAATCAGACACTTAACTGACTGAGCCACTCAGGTGCCCCAATGCTATTTTTTTTTAAATCAGTTTTACAGATTAGGAAACTGAGGCAGAGGTCTGGCGTCTTGCTGGAGCTGAGAAAAGATGATGAAATGTACCCTACTTCCCTAGGACAAAGGCTTTTCTTGCCTGTCCAGGGTCCCTTACACAATAGCAGGGCTGTGCTTCTGTCTAAATTTATCTGCCAAGACAGCAGGCTCTGAGCTGCCGAGGTCAGTAGAGTGTTCAGGCCTCTTTCCTGTTCTTCCCACCACTCAGCTACCCACCCCCCATCAGCATTCTGAGTCTCCCTTTACAATGAGGCAGAAGGGTAAGTGACCTACTCCTGCCCCCTAGGAAGGGGGATGGGGAGACCAGAGGCCCCTGGAGCAAAGGTTGGGGTCAGCTGGGCAGGGCAGCAGGCATCAAGGGAACAAACACTGGGTCAGTGCAGCGAAACAGAGGCAAGAAGGTGAAGGGCCAAGATGCTGTGCGGGCCACAGGCACGAGTCCATGAGAGGCTGGAGCCAAAGAATTTTATCACCTGCTGGCTTAAGTAGGGGAGGAGAGGGAGGGGAATGTCCCAGCTCCCGCGGGTGGGGCAGCTTAGGAGAAGGCCTCTCTTGTCTTTAAAGTGCCTGTGGCAAGAGCAAAGTTTCGGGCCTGTGAGCCAAGCCTCTAGAACAGCTTCCCTCCACTCCTCTGATGGATGGAAGCAGGCAGCCTGGTAACAGGAAGGGGGTTCCTGGCTTGGCTCTGGGGCTTTTTGGGTCCCAGGCACAAACCCTGCAGGGGGAAAGCCCTACCTGGAGCCCCTAGTGAATCTAGGCCTAAAAGACAGGGGAAAACAGAGGGAGAGGAAGCGGCAAAAGCCAGGACCCAAGAAAGAAAGAAACAGAAGAGGCTTCTCTGCATTTACTCCTCTTGCACCAGGTAGGGAGGGATAAGGACCCCTTGGTGGGGGGTTTCCTAGGACATTGAACATCTACTGGAGAAAGATCATCTGAATTGCAGGTAGAGAAGAGAAAGAGAAGGCAGGGGGGCAGAGGCAAGGGGAGAAGGGCAGGACTCACCGGCTACAAAGTCGCCGAAGCCGATGGTGGAGATGGTGATGAAGGAGTAGTAGAGGCCCTCGATGTAGTCCCACTCCTCGGTCACCATGAACACGAAGGGCGGGATCACCAGGTGGACCAGGACGCCCCACACAATGAAGATGGCTGTGCAAGTGATCTGCGCCTTCCGCTGACGGGGTGGTGGGGAGACTGAGTCAGACCACGGTGGGGATTGGGGGAAGGCCAGCAGCGGCACCCAGGAGGCCAGGGAGCAGGTTCACCACCCAGGGAAGGGTGCTCCCTGCTCCCGGCCTTATTCACAGGACAGGCAGCACTGTAACTGCCCTCTTGCCATCCGCCCTGGTACCTCTGCTCTCGGTCTTTCCCACCCTCCCATCTGTCCCCTGCCAGGGTCCTCCCAGGGCTGGCCCGGCACCTAGGGTTTGGAGACATACCAGGCTCACGCCTCTCCTGGTGAGGAACTGGCCCAGCCTCTTGGCACGTCCCCCGAAGAACTTGCCCAGGGCACTGATCCACGTCAGGCAGAGGGGCACCCCGAAGAGACCATAGAAGACACAGAAGAGGCGCCCAGCAGGGGTCTTGGGGGCCACATTGCCATAGCCTGAGGAAGGAGAGGAGATTGAGGCACAGAAAGCCACAGCGGGGGTGATGGACCCAGACCCAGCATGACCCCTGCCTCCATCACGTACCCACACCCACATTCTCTAAGATCTTGATCTAACATCAGTACTTGAGACATGAAACTTCACTTGATCATACTACAGTCATGATCACTTATATATAGAGCAAGTGTGATAGCATGGGTTCCATCAGACTAGGAGCTCCCTGGTGGACAAAGCCACCACCATTAGCAAGCCTTCCACTGGTCCATGTGGCACCACTGTGCAAATTACAAACAGCCTTCTCTGGGGAGACACCCTGGGGGCACCGTGATAGATGGTCTGTAAAGATGGCCCTTCTTAACCCCTCCCCTTCCCGTGCAAGCCTGTGCTGACGCTCACATCGGACCGGCATCTAATCCCCTCCCTTGGAATCTGGACATCAGTGCCTGGCTTGACCAGAGAATGCAGCACAGGTGACACCTCGTACGCTGGGTCTAAGAGGCTCTCGTCCTTCTCCCTGTGACGTCCTAAAGTGCTCACCTTGGGAATTCTCCCTCTCGGAACCTAGTTGCCACACCGTGAGCTGCCCAAGCCAGTGCATCTGCATCCCCAGCCGTGCTCTCAGCCAACAGCCGGTGTCAACCATGAAATGTGTGGTGGATGAAGCCGTCCCGGATGTCTGACGAGTAGTGCTTTTGGCAGAGTCCACCCTCACAAGGACTGCCTCCGCCATTACCCGCCTCAGGCAAGAGCCAACCAGCTGAATCCAGGCAACCCACAGAACGGCAAGATAGTTGTGTTTTAAGCCATTGACGTATGTGGTTAGGCAGCCACAGATAATCAGAATACCCAGCCTGGCAAGCAGGCATGGGCTGGGTTTGTGCAATGAACAACCTGTTCAACCTCCCGCAGGGGCCTGGCTATCGGGCTGTGTCATTTCTGCTCCAACAGCCAGGCTGAGGACTCCTAGAAAACAATCTCCCAAGCAGGGACCATCACCAACGACTGACTAAATCCCCAGGAAAGTGTTAAACAGAACCCAATGCAACAAGGCTGCGGGCCCAGAGCTGAACTCCATGAAGTTCCGTGGAGAAGAGCATGGCAGTGGCTATCTTGAAGGTCCCAGAAGACTTACCAATGGTAGTGATGACCGTGGCGGCAAAAATCATTGCATTGGGCCAATTCCAGTTGTTGAAGGTCTGATTCCCAGTAATGGCCACACCCTGTCCTGCGGCATCAGATACTACCTAAAAAGACACAGAGTGACTCGTACGCTTTCTAAGCGACAGCACTGTTCATAACTCTACAGGCATTCATGCTCATCACAATAAGGTGGCGGTTACTGTCTCCAATTTATAGATGATGCACCGTTTTATAGAGGATCAGAGAGGTGTGTATGATGTGCCCATGGTCACACAGCTGGTCAAGCAGTCTGTCTCCAAAGTCCGTTTTCTCACTGAGCCAGTGCTTCTCAAACTTACTAGCGTGCTCCAGCATCGCCTGGAGAGCTTGGTGAATACAGACTGCTGGGCCCACCTCCAGAGTTTGATTCAGTGGGTCTGGGAAGCAGGTCTGAGGATCTGCATTTTGCATGGGTTTCCAGGTGATGCTGGTGCTAGTGGTCCGGAGTCCACCCTTCGAGAGCTACTGTACTATTCTGCCTTGAAGAAGGCACATGGGATTCAGATGCACACGAGGATGCCCATGCCCGATCCGGCCCTCTGGAGCCCTCCGCAGAGAGAGAAGTGCGCTCCTGCAGGACAGACCTGGAAGGGGGCCCCATACACCCTTCACCTCAGCTCAGTGCTCTCTTGAATCTGTCGTCCCGGGGTGTACGAATCAGCTGGCTTCCTTCTCCCCATGTTTGGGACTCTACCCTCCTCCCCTAGAGACTCCCCATTCCTTCCCTTCCCTGGCTCCCTCTCTCTGCCCCGGGCCGAGCAATTTCAAAGTCTGGGCCAGGACAGATCATCAGAGGTGGTGTGCACATTTCAAGGCGACTCAAAATCCTGCTACCAGTCCCCGCAGGGGCCCCAGCAACTGTGGGCAGCAGGTGAGAGGCCACCTGGGGAGTCCGCTGGGGGCCCCAGAAGTCTTATCTACTCCAGGAACACTAATCACTGCCAAACCTGTTCTGACCTGACCAGAGAATGCCTCTAGCCCTTCCTTCAGTCCTGCCACCATCTACCCCAGCTTGCAGATGACAGGGTATGGACCCCTGAAGGAGACTCACAAGAAGGGCCCAGGACTTAAACCTGGGGGGTTCCAGTTCTGCCACGGAGGGCCCCCCAATGCAGAGACCAGGAACTCAGGCAAATTCCCTAGCCTGGGACTGAGGGAAACCAGAAAGAGTGAGGCAGATGGAAAGCCCAGAGCTATAACCCACCGTAGTGTGACTGACGTTCGGTGGGAAACAAGGGAGGGGCCGAGGTTGTTGAGAAGGAATGAGCAGTTTAGAGTAGCAGCAGGCCCGTGTAAACGGATCTGCAGATTCCATAAAGAATTTTCCATGATGACATGCTCGTCTGACAGGCCATCAAACCACACCGCTCACCGCCCTCCCTCCTCACGGCGTTTCCAGAGCATCAATCCGCAGGCCATGTGGCCTGCAACCCTTCGCTCACAGGCTGTCTAGCCCGCGGGGCCGCCTCCGCGTGAAAGCACCCACATTCAGATCCTAAGGGGCCAACAGGTCCATCTGAACGGTTTTCTCAGAAATTAAACCTACGTCCAAAGCAGGAGAATGCAGCAGGGTCCCGAGTCTTAATGTCAAACAGATGGCGGCTCCCTTTGGCCCAGCCTTTGTTGCAGAGCGGAAAGGGCAGAGCGTAGCTGCCGGTGAGCTGGGCCCGACAGATGAAAAGAACGTCTAAGTAGGAATTGCACCACTGAGCAGGGAGCGGTGTCATCAGGGCACCATCTCTGCTCACCCCCACGGAGTCTCGGGAACACGGAAGCTGTCCCGGTTCTCACACAAAGGAAAGGGGTAGGTTCTAGAAACTCAAACCAGGACTCACAGATGTCTGAATGGGGGCAGCAGCAAGTCTGGCACATTCTGAAGAGCTGGGGGGCACCAGAAGCTAGCGCAGGTTCATCAAGAACGAGTCACGCTCAGCTACGTACATCTCCCGCTCCAAGGGGCTGCAAACCCTTGAAGTTGGGTGGAATGCAGTAAATCTAGATTTCAGCAAGGCAGCTGAGCAGATGGGCTTAACGATACTCATGTGGACAAGACAGAAACATGTAGGGCGGAGCTGGGATTAATTTGGATCCCTTTAAAGGCAGATAAACAACCAAGAAGTGCTGATCTTTATCAATCTGGTCCGAAGTCTCCATGATCATGCCAAAGGTCTGGCCTCTTCAGTATTTTTAATCAATGACAGAAAAGACATATGTAGTTGGCTGACCAGTCTCATCTGCAAAGGATGCAAAACTAGGGACAAGGCCAGGATGGGAGGATAGTTATTAACACACGGCAATGGCAGTCTGGAACTCAAAAATCATCTGGACTGGGGAAAATGGGCCCAGACTAACAAGATATGACCATTTTTAAAATTTTTCATGTCATACACTTTGGGTTAGAAAAGAGCAGTATAGGAGCGAAAGGAGAAGTCCTTGAGTTTCAGATGACCACAAACTAACAAACACGAAGGTGGCTGCTGAAAGAAAAGTCAACACAATCTCAGGCAGGGTCAACATCTTATCTGTTGAGGGCTGGGCCACACCTGGGGAGCTCTTCCACTGCGGGTGCCTGACCTCACATATCTGTTAACCACGGAGGAGGAGAGTGGCTTTTTTGGATACTGAGCTACCTCAGAATGGACTGCTCAGAGCAGTAATCCACTTCTGGTAATAGAAAGTGTTTAGAGCAAGGGTGACCACAGCACATCAGGGATGCTGAAGGTGTGACTGGAAACAAGGGTTCCCAGCCGGGTAGTAGCACCTTCGGAAGTGTCTGGAAATGCTACCTAAGTGGGAGTGTTGCCTTGCCTGGCACTGTTCCAGGCACCATGGACAGCACAGTGAGGAGACGGAGTCCCTGCCGACCCCCCATCTATCCTAGTGGAGGATGAAGCTAGATGTCCCGCCACTCACAAGACAGCCCAACCCACAATGCCAACCCTGCTTCTGCTGAGGAATGCTGCTTCCCAAAGGCAATCTGATTTAAGGAGACACCCAACATTAAGAGTAGCAAAACAGGGAAGCCTGTGTGGCTCAGTGGGTTGAACGTCCAACTCTTGGTTTCAGCTCAGGTCATGATCCCAGGGTCATGGGATCAAGACTGTGCATTGGGCTCCATGCTTTGTGGAGTCTGCTTGAGATTCTCTCTCTGCCCCTCTCCTTTACTCAAGTGGGCGCTCTCTCTCCCACTCTTAAAAAAATTTTTTTAATTAATTAATTAATTAAAACAAAAACAAATAAAGTGGCAAACAGGATAACCAGAGGCATTATGGTTAGGGTTTCCTGCTTTCCCCCTGCCAAATCCTACGCCCTTTGGGGCATAGCCTTGCGGGCTCGGCCTCCAGCCCTGGGTATCAGGGAGCCAGCCACAGCCCCATGCACTTTTCCCATGACCTCCATTATCTCTCCATGGTCACCCAGAGAGGGACAGACAACGAAGGGGGCATTCTGAGGGTCCCAATGTCCCCAGGGCTAGAAGCACCACTAGCCCTTAACAACAATCCAATAGCAGTAGTTCTGCCCACTGTTGAGGTCATGAAACAGGCTGAAAGAGGTTAAGTGCGGCCGGGCTAGGTTCTGGTTACAAGTCAGTGGGACTCCCCCCTCCCCTGCTCTACTGGCCCCTAGGTACCTGCAGCACTCACTCCATGCTGTTGCCTCCTCTCTGCCCATGGCCACCAAGCAGCTGGCCTGAGAATCAGCTTGGCTCCATCCCAACAACTGGGTGGGAAGAGGGATTTTAATGCTGAATGGCCGACACCCCTTGCTGGGGTGTAAATACACATATTACCTAATTGGTTCTTCCTGCGATCCTGCCAGGTGTCCCTCAACAGGTGAGGAGAGTGAGGCCTGGCGGAGGGGCAGAAGTCCAGATCTGGACTTGGGGGCCTGCTTCCTATTCCTACCCTGTGTAACTGTGGCTCTGGCAGGGGCCACTCCGGTGATGGCCGCGGTCACGCAGCATGCAGGGGGTGGTCTCCCAGAACAAAGGGCCTGACCTGGGATGCGGGCCATCGCTGGGTTGGGGAGGGTGGCACCAAGATGGACGCGGTGTCCTGTCCCCAGGGTTAGGGAAACAGCCCTCGCAGGAGGAGGTGGCCCCTGTGCACTCACAGAATTCTTTAGCTTGGCTCCCAGATTCACACAAGACAATATTTTCATTTTCCACATGACCCCGGAGAGGGATGGGAGAAGGGGTACTGCACACCGCCCGGGCCCAGCTCTTGTTTGGGGAAGGGATCGCACTCCCTCCTGGGTCACTCCCCCTAACAAGGCAGCTGTGGTTTATTGAGGGCTTACTATGCACCAAGTATTGTGCTAACACAATGCTGCCTTTAGCTCACTTAATGAGGACAGAATCCTGCTGGGAAGGTACCGTAATTTTTTCCATTTTGCAAATGAGAATTTAAGGCTTGGAGAGGTTAACTAAGTAGCCTAAGGTCAGAACGCTAAAAGCACAAAGCCAGGAGAGCCCCGGCTAGACGTAGTTATCCTGCCCCTCTTCCCACAGAGGCCACAGGAAGGAGGCCAGTGCATACTTCCACCCCTTCGCACCAGCTGAAAAAACAGTGCCCTAAAACCAGTCCATCCACTCTGACCCGGGCTCAGCATTTCTGGCCCGGCCTCCAGGGAGGCCACATGCCCTTGCCTTGGCTTCAGGCAACCAGCTGCCCTGACCCCACCCTCCTGAGCTCTCGCTGTCCACTGTCCAAGAAGTATGGTTCCCGGACAGCTCCCTCATCCCCTGGGATCCGGGGTTTCCCAGGCAGAGGCAGCTGCCAGGCCTCCCCCTTCCTGGAGAGACTCATCCTGCTGAGCAGGCCCGTTCCAGGGCACGGGACGCCATGCCCACCTTCAGACGCAGGCAGGTGGGGCAGAGGGCAGGCTTTCCCCTCGCGCCCCTTCCTGCAGTGGGGCAGGGATGGGTCACAGCTCTCACCCGCTATGCAGGATGCAGCCTGAGGATCCTTCCCCCGAGTCCAGCCTCCACCGGAGCCACATAGGCCGGGTCTTTACCAAACCCTGGCTTCGGTTCCATCTCCGCTGCTTGGAGTCACTGGCCGGGAGAGTGAAATAAGGCTGGTGGCCACACAGGCATAGTGCTCAGCACAGGACAGTAAGGACCTTTATCACTCGCCTGGCCCTCCCAGCTCCCTTGTGAGGGGGACACGGCTTATTAATCTCATTTATAACAGATTAGAACAGGTGATATTTGAATAGCAGTGGATTTGGAGCGGTTTTATGATCAACACCCACCAAGCTCCCTGAATCTTTACAAACCTAAAGCCTAGGTGCTCTTACCCCCAATCACAGATGAGGGCAATGAGGCAGAGGCCCAAGGTCACACAGCCAGTCTGGCGGACCTGGGGAGTGAACTCAGGTGGTCTGGCTCTTAGCTCCTGTGCTGCCTACAAACGGGCAGAGGGGAGCGGGGACGCAGGGTGGGCTTCTTAGCTACGAGGAGTGGAGCCAGGCCTCTGGAACACAACTTCCCAAGCAAATTCAAGAGACATCTGCAGGAATGCACCAGACTCCCCTAGAACGTGAGCTCCATGAGCACAGGACTTTTGTTTCCTTTTCTACTGCTCTATTCCCAGAACCTAGGACACTGCCTGGCATGTCGAAGGTGTTCAACAAATACTGGTTATGTGGGTGAGTACATGGCTGAATATTCTCTGGCCTGGACTAACTCGTCTCCCAGTGGCCTCCTTCAACACCTTCCCAGTATTACCTGCAGCTGCGTTTCAACTAAATTCATCAGCAACAAGGTGGGGGCCTGAACCCGGCAAGAGAGAGGGAAGCAGAGTCAGACTCCTGCAAGAGCGGGGGCTGGCAGGGTCCAGGGCTGGCTGCGGGCCACTGAAACCACCAGCATCCAACTGGCACTGAGGGTGGAGTGAGGTAAAGCCCCCTGCCAGGGCCTACATGGCAGAGCTGGGAGGGTCCCTGGGCAGACTGAAGGAGTGTCCTGTCTGCAGGAAGGGGAGGTGGTCCCCTTTGGAACCTGTCCTGGGACAGTAGGTGAGCAGAGAGCAGAAGGAAGATAGAAGTGAACACTGGCAGAAACACTTCCGAGGAGCCTCTCTGCGGCTCAGCCTTCATGGGGAGGCAGAGAGCTCTCGTGCCCTAAGGTAGATGTCTCCCGAATGCTAACATCAAGTCTCTTGGTAAATAACGTAGCCGATCCGCCTCAGTCTCTCCATGTGCCAAGAATAACCAGTCTCCTGAACATATGAAGTATGTGTGTCCGTCAGGAAACCAGACCCTGAGAGGCCCTGAGACTCGGGGGAAAGACCGCTTGTCCCCAAGGCTAAATCAAAGGGCAAGGGGTTAACTTCTGGGCACCTGGAGGACAGGCCTGGGTGAGAACAGGGGACACTGGCCCCAAGCTTTCTCACACCTGCTGCCTTTTCCCACCTGTTCCCATTCTAAAGGTGAAAGCTATCCTTTGTCAGTCTGGGCAGTCAGCTTCCTCAGGACACGGGGACTTCTCCGACACTGAGGGGGACGGGGGATCAGCTGGAGTTGGAGGACCTGGAGAGTGGGTGTGTGTTAAAGCTCTCCCTGGGCAGGGGAAGCAGAGGCTCACCCACCATGTCCTGTTCCATCCCTCAGAAGGCTCATCTCCCCTGATCTCTGCCACCCGGGGGCTCCCAGTCATCCCTGCCAGTTTCCTAAACAGCCAAGCAAGGCAGGCAGACTGTGGGAAGGTGTGAGTGGAAGGAGAGAAACATGCCACACGCTGCAACCCCCCCTGTGCCCACCAGGAGGGCTGAGGCTGGGGCCCAGGCAGCCTGTGAATGCTGGACCCTGCTGGCCTCTCGCTGCGTGTCCATGTCTGTCCATATGTCCATCTAGTCTAACAAAGAATCGCTCTGAACGGGAGGCCAAGGGTGGGAGGCCCCGCAGGGAGTGTCCTGCATCAAGTGGAGATTAGTACACCTATCTTGGCGCTTTCCAAGTAAGTATTTGCAGTATGGACTCGTTTACTATGTTTCTCAAATCCTTTAACACCCGAACTAATGAACAGATAAAGGGAGGAGGGGAAGGAGACCCCAGCCTGCGTGGGGACCCCCTAGAGCAGTTTGAGAAGCAGGAGTGGGGATGTGGGGGTGAGTGGGGGACGGTTCGCTACTTCGTTCAGCTGCGGGGCCAGTCCTGTCAGTCCTTTCTGGGAAAGGACAGGGCGAAACGGTCCCAGCCAGCAGGGGAGCACCTGTTAAATGGAAGCCTGTTAGTTAAGCTCTTGATTATCTCCATCCTCTGTCCCTCTGCACCGCTCGGGCTGACCTGATACTCAAGCTTTCCCTAACTGGGCATGGCGGAGAGGGTGCTGAGCTTGTTTTCAGATGAGGAAACTGAGGCTCAAGGACCTTAGACACCACACAGCCATTGAGGCAGTGGCTCTCAGTCCAGGCTGCCCAACACAACACCCCACCTCTGGGGGGGCTTAAATAACTACAGTGCCTGGGCCCCCTGGCCAGTGGTCTGTGTAGTTGACCCACAGGGGATTCTGACATGCAGCCACTCACTGCCTAGTATGGGTGATGGGCGTGGCTGCAGGCTCCAAGCCTCCACACCCCTGCCCCTGGGCATTCTCACTGGCCTCTTGCCTCAGCCCAGGTGACCAGGGTGTGGCTGGGAAGGCAGGCGCACCTTATGCACGGGGCACTGGTGAGGGCCAGGTGGTGCCATCCAGATACCTGTGCCAGTGCAGGCCCTGGTGCTCCCGGGGAAGAAGGTGTCTGAGGCAGGTGCAGGGACCCAAGGGGTAGGGCCACACTGCATCTCAATTGAGACCAGACCCCAGCTATTGTGGTGTGGACTTTAACTTCTTTTCTGCTTATCTGTAACTTTGGGATTTGTGCAGTGCCCAACCACGGAGTACTTATTATGTTGTCACAAGAAAGAAGGAAAGATGAATTCTTGGAGACTCGGTTGGTACGCTATGTTGGTAGGCTAGGCAACGTAGGGCTGAAGATCCAGGTTCAGCTCTACTCTGCCAGCCACTCACTGAGATGCTCCTGGGACCCCCTGACCTCTGTCCACTTCCTTCTCTGTAAAATGAAGAGGTTGGTCTAGGACTCCTGGGGTCCCCCTGCCTGGACAATGCAAAATTTCCTCTGCCCAGAATCACGACTTCTGGGCCCAGGTCAGCACTTCCCAGATCCCCAATCCACAGCACATTTGAGAGAGTACGTTTTCATTCTCAAAACTCAGTTCACTGACCACCGGCTCCAGCTCCACCTGAGCCGCCATCACGTCAGGCCGCCCATGTCAGGAGTGAGCCCTGTTCCTCGACCACACTTCCTCTTCCCCGTGTCCCATGGGTCCCGCTGCAGGATGGAGATGGCGTCCTTAAAGTCACATGTGGGTGCTGGTCCAGGCTGCCCATCCTCAGCCCAGGTGTCTTGGGTGGGACTGTGTACAAAACACAATCCCCTACAGAGTCACATCTGCAGAAACCCACGCAGCCTCTTGAGGCCAGTGCGAAGTGGTACACCACCACATCCTCAATGCACACTTCACGGGCTCACTATACTACTGCTTAACCGGGACCCCATGTACAGATGGTCTTGGGGGAGAGCTTGGGAAAGTACTCAGGCCTGGGTCCTGTCCTTGGGGAATCAGCCAGCAATGGTCTGGGGCACAGAACTAAGATGCTTACAGCTGCCCCTGGCGACTCTATTATTATACACAGCCAATTTCAGAGCCACTGCCCCAGACTCAAACCGTCCGTCCTCCCTCCCGGGTGCAGCTCCGCCCCTCCGCCCCTCCGCCCCTCCGCCCCTCCGCCCCTCGAGCCAGTGCAGCAGGTCACGAGAGCATGGCTGTCCTCCAGCCCACCTCTGGGCTTCCCCTCTCACACTCTCCTGAGCCATCTCTCAGCAGCCTCTGCGGAGCTCAGAAGCACCGCTAGATCTCACGCTCCAAGGGGCAAGCCCGTGCCAGAGGTGAGTACATTTTCAACAGAAACCTCCGGGTTTCCGACTTTCTCAGGCCCGGGAGCCCTGTCTGTACTCAGGAGGGACAATAAAAACAAGGCAGGTGACCCTGCCCCCATTGTTCTCCGGCCGGGAGGGTAACCCCCCAGCAGCTGGGGGCCCCTCCCGTGAGAGGGTAGAGCTTTGCAGGGTCTGGCTGACCTGGGAAGGCTGCAGGCTTGGCTAAAGCAAACAGTGAAGGGCTGCTGGGGTCTGGGCTCAGAATGGGACGTCAGCAAGTGTTCTCGGGCACCTGGAAGGCTCAGCAGATGCACAGACTGGAAATGCCAGTGTGTGGACACACAGCGGACCTCGCCAGCCCAGCTCGGGGTCTCCCGGCCCTGCGGCCTGAGAGGGTTTCCCTCCACCCAAACACACACAAGGTGACCCTGCGGAGCTGTGTTCCCAGATCTACTGCCTGCTTCATCTTCATAATGACGGGGCAGGTGGGATGTCTAGGGACACCTAAATGACAAGATAGACATCCTTTACCCACCTCAGCTTCTCTACCCACCAAGTCACACCCACCGCCCTGTCTGGGGTGACCACGGCCCGGCCAGCGGTCCTGTGCTGCTACCATCCGTTCCTGATAGGAGATGCTGGGGCCTGGGTTCATGACTTGGGCCCTTCCCTGCCCCTAGAATCCAAATTCTGGGAGTGTCGGACATCTCTCTGCCTTTCCAGATGTAGAGAAAATTGTTCAGCCAGGGCCCCTCAAGCATGCCAGGTGGGCAGAATAGATTCCCCCAGACACACAAGGATGGGGGTACTTGGGAGTGAGAGGGCCCCACACAGTGTTCAGCTTCTGGCCTGTCCTTTACATACATGCCAGCAAACCTCTCTCCGCCCCCACCCAACAGCTCTAACAACGAGGTCCAGAGGTTCAGGAAGAGCGCGGGGCTGGCACTCCCCTCCTCGCCCAAACCCACTCTCATACCCAGAATTCCTGTGGCCCTAATCCCATTTAAGGCCAAGACCCTGAAGGGAAGGGAGGCAGAATGGATACTCCTATTCCCATTCTGTAGCTGAGAAAAATCAGAGAGAGCTGGTGACACGGTAGAAGCACAGAGCAGAAGCAACCAGAAGCCAGGCTCTCCATTGAGGGTCCTCTCCACCAAACAACCAGATCATCCCTCACCCACCCAGGGACTGGGTTGAGAAATGCTAACCCAAGCAGAGCAGTAAAGGGGACAGCAGACAGGCAGGCAGAGGCAACAGGTGACGCAGAGCTACAACAGGGTTGTGCAGGCATAATTTTGGTATTATTTAGAGGGTGAGTGTATGCTTACACTCCCCATCCCCAACTTCTGAGATGCTCTAAGATTTACCCCGAATTTGCAATGGGGTGGGAAGTGCAAACGCAGGAAGTCACCATCCATGCAAGTTTTCTAAAAACAGCCCCCGAGCAGCCACAAAGGAGGTCACAGGAATTGCTGACTAGTCACCCCCATCCAGGGCTGATGACCTGACCTGGTTCACCATCAGCCCGGCTACCCCACTCCCGCCACCTTGCTTCCGGCCCTCCAGAGCTCAGGTCTGCACGCTGGCCTGGACAATGCAAACTGGGATGGCCAAGCAGACCCTCCGTGACCAGCCCGGAGATAAGTAGGAAAGGCCTGGGCTTTGAAGCAGACATGCCTGGGTGTCCACCATTCACCAGCAGGTCACCCGGGACAAGTCCTCTCCCCTCTCTGAGCTTCACTATCTGTATCTGGCAAGTGGGGGGGTACCAAGACTGCATTGGGTTGGAGTGCACATTACATGAAACAATGCACAGCTCGGTGCTGGGCATACATAGTGTGCCTCAGAAACAGGCACTAGGTAGGAAAGTGAACGTGTGAAAACAAGGGTGATGATGGGGGGGGATGCCTGCTGGACGGGGCCTCCAGAGCTGGGCTGGCTGTCAACGGCAGTGCCCTCCTTCCTGGCTACCACGGCCTGGAGGACCAGGGCCAGGGACACTACTTATGGCTACACCCTACTATTATCTCCCCCCAGAAAGAAGGCAGACTTCACTCATCCCTTATTCCTGGAAAGGAAACTGGCAGTATTAATGAGTAACTGAGTCTCCAAGACGGATGCCTTTCATAATCACACCTTCCAGTGCACAAAGTCGGATGCCGCTGTAGTTAATATGGGTTCTGGCTCTGCTGGGCACGGTGAGCAGTCCTGGTTGGTGTGGGCAGCCCGTGTTGATGGCTCGGTTGTTTGTATGCCCCAGGGCCTCTCCCCTGCCTCACCCCACCCCACCTGTCTGCCAGGCCAAAGCCCCCAGAGGTCCTAGCCCTGTGAGTCAGCTGCCCTGCAGACTTTGGAACCATCAGGACTTCAGAGGAAGGAGGCAGGTGGGTGGGGAAGGGTGGGAGCCCAGGAGGCATATCAGGGTTGAGAGCCACAGGTCTCCCTATGCATGTCCCTGCTTTCCTGCTCCCCAGCAGTGTGAAGGACGCTCAGTTCCACGAAGCTCTCCTGAGCCCTGGTGGCTGCTGGTTGTGCTCCTCTGGACAGCCCTGGGCTACCTTGCTGGGATCCTGAGGACACGGTTCCCCACCGCCAACACCCCCAAACTCCCTGCCGCGGTCATGCCTCCCAGTTACACCCCTGCCCTGGAGAGGAGGGCTGTGGCCAGCATCACCCACCTCTTGTCTTGCAGAGCACACCAGACCACAAGCAAACTCTCCCCCACCCAGGGGCCTTGAGAGCGGGCCCCTCTGCCTGCTCCTTCCTCCTTTCTCTCTCGCTTCACCCCTGGCTGGTGGCTCTGGGTAATAAGTAACCACCCATCCTTAAAGGATGGGGTTGTGGTGATAAGGAATTATTAAGCTTACCCATGTACTGTAATTTAAGATGACTAGATGGTTAAACTGTAAACCCCTTCACTAATTTAAAAAAAAAAAGAAGCCCACAGGGGTCGTAGGGACTGGTATTAAATTCTGCACGAGGGGCAGGCAGCTGAATTTCTCCACACTCCTATGGAGTAACCTCCCTGCCTGCTTATCACAACCCCCGGGCCTGCACCCAATCCTGGCCCCGCTGTGTCCATGCATGATCCCACCCCATCCCTCTCCACAAAGCCCCCTGCAGGATTCTCCTGCAGGCCAACCACCTGTCATAAAATCCTTCCTTATTGTCTGACTCGAACTTAAATCCCTCCGGCTGCTCTCCAAGCCCATTTCCTTTAGTTCAGTCTCCAGCTGGAGACGGACAACAGCTGGCCTCCATCCTCCCTGGAATAAATTGTACAAGAAACTACCGGCAAAGTAGCACAAGCATTTTGGGATGGATGGTACTCTTTGCCAGGGGCAGGGGTGCTTCTGCCCCAATGAGGCTGGGCTGAGCTGAGGGGTGGTGTGGGAGCTGGAAATACCTCCCATCCCCAGACCAGGGGCCCAGGATCAGGGACAGGCCTAGTGACAGGACATGGATACTCTGGATGGCACTGCATGAGAGTCATGACTGTAAGATGGCCCGCTGCAACACCCATGAGGCAGAAAGTATCAGGACCATGGCTCATTCTCTCTCTCTCTCTCTCTCTCTCTCTCTCTCTCTCTCTCTCTCTCTCTCACTCTCTCCTTTACAACGGCTGGGATTTTAAGCAACAGCGTTTTTCAAGTCTGCTTAAGCCCCTAACGCCCACCCAGGTGTTGGCGGCCCTCAATCTTCTTAGCAGAGAGCAGGAACAGTCAGTGTATGGGCCCGCACAGGGTCAGCTATTCCCCAGCCCCGGGAAGTCATGACCTCCATTTTTTCACTCTTAAAACGGGAAGAACACTGCCTCCCCCCGCACCCCCAACTCTCAGGACTGTGGGTCCAAAGGCTCGATGAATGTGAACATGAAGGGCATGAAGCAGGTGCACAGGCAAAGCTAGAGATGCTCCTGACTTACTAACTTGTGGTTTCTAAATGCCTCGTGTTGTTGGGGGGAGGCTTTCATTCAGCCTCCTATGCATTGTGTGTGGCCAGAGAAGGCTCAAGGACAGGAAGGTAAATGGCACGAGATTTCCAAGTCACTCAGGGGTCATGCAGGAGAGCGAAATCCGCTCCTCACATGGTTGCATCCTGTCCCCCTGCAGAACTCAGTTTTCCACGAAAACACTACATGGCAGCTGGGGAGGCCACTTATCAGGCTCAGCCGGAGCCTGCTCATTTACCGTTCAAGCCTGCTCAAAGTGGGTGGCTGTCCCGGGCCACTGAGGGCCAAACAAGTGACCCAAAGGTGGGCTTCCAGGACACAGCTTGTCCCCTCCCAGGTAGAGTGCTGAGACCAGAAGGAGAGATGGGAAGAGGTTCCCTTCACCCTTACTCCCACCTCAGGGCCCTGGGGTCCTCCCCTCTTCAGTGGGGCAAGAGTGCAGCTGTGCCTGCCTGTTACAAATGCCACATCTGGCCAGGCACCATCCCCAAGCCCTGTGCAGAACGCATCCAACCTAACTTAACCCAAAGAAAGAAGGGACCGGCATCCTGGACGAGCAGCTCAAAGCTGGGTCTACTGATTAAGTATTTACTGAGCACTGACCATATGCTCTGATGCTGTGAGCCAAACAAGGAAAGTACAAGACACGGGCTCTGCCTAGAAGGACTTGCAGTTCTATCCAGAGTCGGGCAGGCAGACAGGAAGTTACAGGGCTGTGGAAGACACCACAACAAAGCAGCGGGATAAGGGATAAACGTTGAGGTCAGGACAAGCCCCAGGGCTTCAGCTATGCCCCTGTCAAAGTCCCAGCAACTGGCCACAAAGCAAGCCCAAACCCAGATGGGGAAACGGAGGCTCACAAGAAACAAATGCCTAGAGAAGAGCCATCTCCCAGGCAGGTGCTTTCCCAAGCTCTGAAAACCACCTGTCCCTCCTCCCCAGCCCCACCCTTGGGTCCTCCACCTTTCTTAGCCCAGGACCCCATCATGTACCCCAGAAGGAACCTGGACAACCCCCGCAAGTTCCATTAGTCACCCTTCTTCCATTCTTTCCAGATTTGTGTTGGAAGAGGGGTTCATGGTTCTCATCCCAAGGGAAAGATGTGCCCATGTGGCCAAAGATCCACCCCACCAGTGAGCCTGGACCTTAAGTCCAGGCTTTCCGCCCAAGGGCTGGGGAAGAGCTGATGCTTCCCTGCAGACCAGCAGGCTGAGGACAAGGTGGAGCAGGCAATCAGAAGGATCTGATACCCTGAGTCCATGGAAATGACTCACTTTCTTCAGCCTGGTCCTGCCTCCAGTGAAGCCAAGGCTGACTGATGATGACACAGGAATGACCCTCCCACAAAATACACACTCATTGGAGTCTGATGTGGCTGAGAGGGCAAGGCGGTCCACAGCCCCCTGCAATCTCACACTCTCTGGGGTGTGCTCACCTCAGAAGGGCTTGCAAGTTTCCGGTGGGGGGGGATGGGGAGCGGTCAGGGAAGCCACCTCCGACTGGTTCTTGGCACATCACTGTCTCAGCTCCAAGCCTGCCAGGCCAGTTCTCCCCTCTCCCACCCCAGAGCCAGAATGGAATTTGACAAGACACTGCGAGAAGCCAGTGGGCCATTAGAAACCTCAACAGATTCCAAGAGAACTCTCTGTGCTGATGGAATGTTCTATATCTGAGCGGTCCCATGTGGCTACTAAGCCTTTGAAATGTGTGAGTGAGGAACTAAATTTTAATTTAAAACTAAACAGCCACGATAGTGATTATGATGTTAAAATAAAATTAATTGGCAACAGGTGGGTGGTGATTACCATATGGATGCAGAGTGAAACACAAGACATCCTAGCCAGATTCTCTCTGAGGCAGAGTCCGCCTTCCCCTGGACCCCAAGTTCAAGCAAGCCTCCAGCGGTAAACTGCAGCGCACTCCTTACTCTCAATGACATGCATGATCCTGGGCTGACCCAAATCTTGCTTCTGCTTTGCATTCATCCAAACAGCAGAGCAAGGTCTCCCAGTGCCCCTGTGGGACCTGGCAAAGCTGGATGCAACATAACACTTGTCTGTGGGCCTCCGGAAGACCCCACCCCTCGTAGAGGACACTGTGCCCAGCACTGGGTACAGCTGGTGTGGTGTCCCTGGCTCTGCCTAGGGGGGTCTCTCAGGGTACTCTACCCTCTTCTTGGTGATTGCTGCCTTGTGTGACCCGTCTCAAACACCTTGGTCTGCAGACCAAAGCTGCCCCGCCCCCCCAATCTCCCCGGGTTTTCCCAGACATTGCGACCCTTCCCCTCAAAGTGTTCCACAGCACTGCTGCCCAGGAAGTCACCACTTAGGCAGCGAAATTTAAAAACAATAGCAACACTGTTTGGAAATCACAGGACTGATACCAGGTTTTAGAGTACGTTCTGTTAAAACCATGGTTTTGCTTGCTGCACCTCATACATTAAACATGAAAAAAGCTAGCGCAGAAGTGGCTAATGATATAAACATATATCTCACCCTTTAAGAAAATTCAATTTCTTTGCTTTAAAGGCATTACAACAGCATTTCAGAAAACTGGGGAGGCAGAGAAAGAAAAAGCCATCAATAATCCTGCCTCCAACTCAGCACTAACGCTTTCTGTTTTTACATCAAGTTTCTATGACTCAACGCTAACAGAACCCCCACACTAACTTCAGAGTCACAGCTGCCCTCACCCCCAGTCTTGTTTTTGTCTAACTTGAAGTCTGGCTTCTAGCTCAGTTCCACTTTGAGAAACACCAACTGAAGCGCTGGGAGACCACCCCCACCCCCAGGGCCTGGGCAGCTCACGCAGGGGGTGTCCCCGTGGTAGTGTGTCTGAGGGTCTCCCATCCACTGGCCCCACAGCCCAGGATGGTCAAGAAGGAAGGACCAGCCTGCCTGTGCAGAGCAGCAGGGGAGAGGCGCGGAGGAGTGTGTCCACAGACACAAGATCAGCTTCAGGAAGGGGAGGTTTTTAAGACCTGTAACAGTGACCCCAACACAGAGCAGGCAGAGGGGCCAGGGGGTTTGACCACATGCAGCTCTCAGCCCTGGAACGTTCCAAAAAGAGAGGCTGTGCCAAAGCTGAGATCAGTAAACCTGGGTCCTCAGCAGGCTTGATGCAGATGAGAAACTTCTGGAGCAGGACCCAAAAGTGCCCTCCCCATGTCTCCAAAGTTGCCCTGCCCCAGCACCGTGGTGCCTGCCCTGGGTCTAGACCCAGTGCACACCCAACCCAGGGACATGTTGACACTTCGCCAGCCTAACGACCTATCCCAAGAGGGTAGTGCGCACGTGACGTTCGGAAAGGTATGGGCAGTCTCCGAGCACTTGCTGGGTGGACGGAGAATCTGGCTGGGCAAGACCCCCCGGGAGGGCTGGGGACAGTTTTCCAAATTGGAAGTGAATCCACCTAAAAGGCAAAGGAGGGCTGCGAGAGTCCTGCCTCTGAGATTTGGGGGCTGGTGGAAGAGAAACTGAAGAAAAGAGAAATACAGCCTCATGGTTCAGGGTGTTATTAATAATTACCTCTTACACAGTGCTAGGCTTGTGACCCACCCGGGCACAGGTTAAGGGACTTGTGGAGCAGTGGAGGAGTGCAGACCCCCAGGGCCGGGAGGAGGTGCCCAGAGAAGGTGGAGGCTCAAAGGAAGGCAACCCCCAGGCTCAGGGGACCCGGTACACAGCAACCTTCCTCTCCTGGGGCACCCAAGGCCCCCACAACATGCCACACGCCTACTCAGTAACCCTCCATCTGCATTGCATGGCCCCACGCCAACCTCTAACGCAGAGATAACATCTAATTCTTCCCAGAATCTCCACAGTCCTTAAACCACGTAAGTACTGGGCATACAGCAGGTGCTCAGTTAAGTGTCTAATTGGCCTTAGGGACCAAGTCCTTGGTTCAGAGAGGGGCAGCGACCTGCCCAGTCACACAGCCCACCAGCTAACTAAGCCCTAGGCCCCTGCTCACTGGGCCACTCACTCACAAATACATCTCTGGGGTGTGGCTAGAGTCTGGGGGATGGGAGAGATGGGGTGTTGAAAAGCTGATAACCAGGACACCCTGCCTTTTCCTGCTCCCCAGGGGGGTGCTGACAAGACACTCCTGCATCAGCTTGCTCCACTTAGCCCACTCAGCACTTAGTTACCCTCAGTGAGAGGCAGCCCTTCCACCCATGCTCCAGGGGGCCGGGATGCTGAGAAGGGAAGGGCATCCTTCCAAAGCTAACACTGTCAGGATGCATTCCACGACCCGGGAGGCCAGAGTTTTATTTGAACAGCAGAGATGGGGAAGGTTTGGTTGGGGCTGCTGTTCTTTCTCCTCTAGAGGGTCTGTGAACAGGTGCCACCCTCCCCCTGGGACGTGGGAGGGTCAAGGAACTGGCACTTAGACGCCAGGGGCCGGTCTTGGTGCCCTCAGCATGCTTCAGTCACAGCCTCTATCCTCAGCCATGCAGGTGGTAGCAGGGTGCCATTTCCACTGCAGGAGAATGGCAAGAATAAAGCTATTCTATTCTAAGGTGCAGCCCAGAGACCTGCTGGGGGACTTTCCCTGGGGAAGCCAAATGGGGGCACACGTCACAAATACAGGTTTAGCTGCTGAGGAGGTGGCAGTAATAGGGGACTCGATGGAAATCTCACAGCTGACAGACAGCTGCACCTCCCCCTCCAGCCCCTTGATTTTTTTCTCAAAGCCTCATCTCTGTGTCCCCTGACCCGCAAATTCTGTAGTGAAGGGTAGGGGCCTGTTGGGTCTTTAAGGATGATGGAGAAAGGGGGCTGAGGGCAGGAAAGGAGTGGAGAGCCCCGACTCTGAACTGTGGCACCCACTTACATAACCCAAGCTTTCCTGCTTTAAATGGTCTCATACTGCAAATGGCAAGTAAACCTATATATGGTCAATGTGGTCAGGAAACTGGTGTCAGAACCCATAAGGCTGCAAAATGCAGTGCTCAGCAAAGGCCAGCAAGCGTGCATGGAGTGCTTTTGGGTGCTAGGAACCAATGGGCCCGGAGCAGAAAATCCAGCCCAGGGAGTGGCTGGTGGCCTCAAAAGATCAGTAGGACTGGCGCTAATTTAGGACACCACGAGAGGCCACCCTGCAGAGCCCTGGCTCTAGACTCCGAAGGTTCAGGCCACTAACTAGCTGTGTGACCTTGGTTAGGTTATTTAATCTCTCTGCCTCAGATGCGTTATCTGCAAAATGTAGTTCCCCACAGCACCTATCTTAACACCGGAGTCGGTGCAACGTGACAATGGCCCTTGCCTGGTCATGGCACCCTTTCCCTCACCAAGTGCCAGCTACCGTTACTACTGTAGTGTGACTGTGGTTCTGCCCCCTCCACCGCCCTTCCCCACAGCAGTTCATGTTACTGGTGGACACAGATCTCTAGGTCCCCATATAAACTGAAAACCTGCTATGCGCGTACAGCATTTTAGACCGCCTCGCCACCCTCGTGAGACGGCCTGCCACCTAGAGAGGCCAACTGCGATCAAGGGTCAGGGTCCTGAAAGAGGTAAGACCACGTGGGTAGCAGAGTCCAAATCCCAGGGGCCACTGCAAGAAAGTTGGCTTAGTCTGAGGGAGAAGCCACTGAGGGTTTTCTGAGTTTGGGGGAGGGTCACAATCTGAGTCTCCGAGGACCCCTGACAGCTTTAAGAGTGGCCAGAAGAGCTGTTAGGAGGTGTGGCAGTCACCTTCCAACCTACCTCTTGGGGCCACTGCTTCCAAGAAGCCTTCCCTAATTGCCCCACTTAGCTCTAATCACTCCTTTATTGTACTTCCCTGCCCCTGGTGAGCACAGTAACCTTGGGAAAGTTACATAACCTTCCAAGGTCTGGGCCTTGGCTCAGGGGCTGGATAGGGAGGACAGTTAGGTAACCACCTAGCCCCCTCCAGCCTCACAATGTATGAGTTACCACCAAGACAGGTGCCTGGAGCCTGACCCTTCTCCATTGGCCACCCCTGCCAGCCTCCAAGGGGGGTGGAGAAACCACCCAGCCATAGTTCCTTGGGTGCAAACACTTGGGGCACAGAGTCCTGTGATGGGGAGGCTCCCTGGAGAAGCAGGAGATCACTTCTGCTCCTTTCTGAGCCCACAGTTACCACAATCTCAACTTTTGCCTCTTGTTCCAGAAAAACTCCACCCGTGGGTAGGGAAGCTGGCCCTCAAGATCACAGAAAGGGGTGTGCCAGGCAGGTTAGGAGATCAGGCAGGCCAGTTTAGCTTAAGTAACATTAAGTGCTCTGCTCCCTGAAACACTGTCGAGGTTCTGATTTAAAGGCCATCTAAAAAAGGACTGGAGGGAGAGTGACAAATGGCTCAGTGGGAAAAGGCTCTGGACCTACGCAAGCCGAGTTAGTTTAACCTGAGCTTAGCTCTACAGACAGTCTATCCCCTGCTCCCCGCCAGGCCTGGTTTTCCTATCTGGCAGATGGGTGGCATTTCACTGCCATAGGTCAGTCAGGCACGGAGCAGTCACAGGGAGGCACCTCGGAGGAATGGGTCTGCAGAGACCCATGGGAAGGCCAAGGGTGGAATCTGGGAAAGGTGCAAAGCCTATCACCCAGATGCTGTAGGCAACACTACACTGCCGGACACTCCTGCTCCATCCCCTGGGGCCAAGGTCCTTGGCCAGCTGTGGAGGGGGTACCCTGCAGGGTGGGCCACGGGTAGCAAAAGCCCAACGCAGGCTCCAGTCAGGCCAGAGTTACCAGCTCCAGGCATGCCCTTCTCCCCTGCAAACAGCTGGGCCTTCCTCCTGCTCCCTCAGAAGGCTCTGAAGATCAAACAGTTTCCACAAGGAAGGGGCAGGGAGTGTTGCTTCCCTCCTCCCCCACCGTACATGGTCTGAAGACATTCCCCAAAAGGCAGGGACGGGGCTGGTTCCCTCCGCAGCAGGTCTCTAACAGGTTTGGGCACATACTATGTGCTTAGGAAGTAACTGCTGAATGAAGGACTGGATATTTGCTGTCTCAGAGGCAGAATCCCCGGCTCCCCACCTAGCAGTCAGCCTGGCCAGGGAGGGACAGACCTGTTAAATGCTCGTGCTGATTAACTTTACTAATCCCACTGATTGGCTTTGCTGATCAAGAGGAGTTTAGAGACAGTGTATAAAACAAGGGACAAGGGAGGGGAAGCTGGGAAGGGGTTTCCTGGAGAGAATGACCCAGACAGGGGAGAAGTGTATTCATAGGAAGACCCAGCAACAACCTGAATGTAAAGGTGACCTTGGAGCTGGCAGCTGCAGGCAGTGAACATCACACGCTGTTTTCTGTGTTCTCCCATTATCCTTGCCCCACCCGGATAGGTCACATCACTCTCCCTTTCACATGGAGCAGTGCACTCAGGGTCCCTCAGCTTGCAAAGCCTGCTGTGACTTAAAAGGCTGTCTTTAACCACTAGGCAATGTGGCCCCACCTCATGAGGTTTGAAGGGGAAAGTGGGAGCATATTTTGATAAAGGCACTCTCCCCTCCTCTTCTCCCCCGTGTGGAACCTATGAGACCAGCGGCCGGAATCTGGGCCTGGCTCAAGTCACCTAGAAAGGTGCCTTCTGGGGCACCTGGGTGGCTTAGTCGGTCAGCACAGGTCTTGATCTCACCATTTGTGAGTTTGAGCCCCGCATCAGGATCTGTGCTGACAGCTCAGAGCCTGGAGCCTGCTTTGGATTCTGTGTCTCCCTCTCTTTCTGCCCCTCCCCCGCGTGCACTCTGTGTCTCTCTCAAAAATAAATAAACATCAAAAAAAAAAAAAAAAAAGAAAAGAAAAGTGCCTTCATCTGGAAGAGGCCTGGCCTCTCCCAACTGCTCATAGAACTGAAGGTCCACAGGGCTCTCCGCATCCCCCTCAGAGCTGGGCCCACCACTGGGCACCTGGGGCCCAGCAGACACTGTGGGCATCAGTAGTCGACTACATGCCACATGCTTACTGCACAGGTCCGCAGATTGGGGCCAAGGGTGGGGACACGTGTCCCTGCCTGCATAGGGCTCCTACTGCCTAGCTGGGCCTAATTTAACAGGTACTTCAAGCCTTCCTGAGTTGAATGAATGGATTTATTTGAAGGAAGTGAAGTCCTAGAGAAGTGAAATCCGGCCAGGGTCGCACAGCACACACCAGTACCACACGGAGAACTGGAACCCAGGTCAGAATCCTCTATTTCCTACACAGTGGTTCAGATCTGAGTCAGCCCCAGCCCCAAGCATGGGTCCACACAAAGGGAGGGGCTCAACCCGGTACCGGCTGGGCCATCAAGAACCCTGCAGGGCTTTTCTCCTGGGGCTGGGGAGCAAGCCTGCCCCTCCTAGGAGGGGCTCAGCTAAGCAGCTGCAGCCAGATTACACTAGGCCACAGGAGGTGACAACAGCCACAATATGCAATCCTGCTTAAATATTTCAGCAGGAAACCCAAATATTTAGATGGAAGAGAGGAAAAATAGAATGCACATTTCAAAGCCAATCACAGGGACCTGTCTGCCAAGGGCACAGTGAGAAGGCAAGTGGGTTGTGTCTGCCCCCAAGGGAACAACTCTGCCCCCAGATCCTGAGTGACCACCACCCAGAGAAGACACCATCTCCCCCTGAAATCCTCCAGAATGGGAAAGGTTTGACCAGGGCCTGGGACAAGTCAGGACTGAGCAGAGAAAGCCCTGCAGGGCCCGTGCTCTGGAAGGGAAGACGATGTCAACCTTCCATACTTTCAGGTGTGGACCATGAACTCTTTGGAGGGGAGGGCTGTGGGTGAACTTGAAAGAAATGGAGAATGCTGGACAATCGACTAGGACAATGTTAGGCGCCTTATCGAAGCTCAGTGGTCTCTTCTGTTGCTCCTACCAGGGTGCAGTGCTCATAAGGGCACCTCGTGGATCCTTTTCCATTCCTGGCTCTGAAGTCAGCAAGCTGGGGTGAGTCCAAGCCTCTGGTTAGCCATGTAGACCCAAGCAAATCTCCTGGCCTCCATTTGCCTGGACAATGGGCACAGCGGTAACACTGAACCCAATGGACTGGTTTAATGAGACAGTTAAAGTCCAAGCCCAATGCCTGGCACCCAGTAGGAATTCAGCAGGGTGCCACCCACACCACGCATCCTTCCAGCCTGCCTCAAACTCCTGCTTCTTGAAATTCAAGAGTAGAAATTAATCTCTCAATGGTTCACACTCAGAACCTCCAGGTGCCCTTACCAATGTCAGCCAGGTGATATGATAGATCCTTAACCTTTCTTTCTCTAGACTGGGGGCTCTCTGAGGGCAGGGTTATATTTTATTCAGAGCCAGATCCCCTGCATACTGAAGGGTTCTACAAGCCTCAGGAAACAGGAACTGAGGCCCTGTGACCCCTGTCCCATCTCTCCAGCCTCTGCCATCTGCAACCCATCACTCAGCACCAAGACCGCATTTCCCCTCATTTCGCCACTGTGGCCATTTCTCTGCCCAGCGAGGAAGATCCCCCAAGGCTACAGCCCCGTCTCCTTTCTGAGGCTTCAGCACACACAAAAATGCTGGCCAGGAGGGAGGCCCCTCTGTAAGCCCATGCTCTCTTTGCCTAGATCTCTGAAATTCAGGGATCAGACTCCTCACCAAAAGTCCAGAGGCCCCAGGCAGCTGTACAGAGCTGGAATACCCCACCCCAGCTTTTTTACATAAAGGGACAACTAAGGTGTAATCTGGAAAGATCACCAAATTGGGGGGAAGGGGTCTTTGGCTGGGACAGGAACCCATACTTGAAGTTCCCAAGGGGCTCATGGTAAGAGGAAAACATGCCCTCCCTAACTGAAAGCTGGAGTGTGAGGGAGGGTGGAGGGCTGGGCTGTGGGTTTGGGGTGTGGGCTCTGCGGGCTTTGGTGGAAAACCCCACACTGCATCACATCAGAAAGTTGAAGGGAGGAAGCATCCTTATCAGTACACCCATAGGGTGAAGGGATCAGCCCACAGAAATGCTGTTAATTTAAAGTCAAGATTCCACTTCTTTTGAGTTGCCACGCCTATGAAGGAAGAGGGAACTTTCTGAAGTGCTGTTCATTCCCTGACTTAAAAATTGCAAAAATTTGGTCAGTTCAAATTTCTTGGCTAAGCCCAGAGGGCTCTGTCATCTGACCGTCACCTCTGGGCCCTGTGGCTGTGGCCAAGGACCATCACACACTTTTACTCCTCCCTGAAGGCTGTGGGCAAGGAGGACCCACCATCCCCCCTTCTTTGTCTAGCTCTTTAAAAATGTGGTTAATATATACCCAGAAAAGGGATTGCTGAATCATACGGTTCCATCTTTAATTTCCTGAGGAACTTGTACGCTGTTTTCCATAGTGGTGGCACCATTTTTACTCAAAAAGACAAATGCTATATGATTCCACTTGGAAGGTATTTGAAGTAGTCAAATTCACAGGAACAGAACATAGATTGCTCATTACCAGAGAATGGGGGGCGGGGGGCGGTTGTTTAATGGCGATAGAATCCGCTTTGCAAGAAGAAAAAGTTCTTTAGAGCAGTTTCCCAGCCCTATGAATATGCTTAACAAGAATGCCTGGACTCTTCAAAACATCTAAGACGGTAAACTTTGTTATCTGTTTTCTACTACAATTATGAAGTCAGTTGACCTTTCCTCTGCTTTGGGAAGGTCTTCCTGCTACTGTGTGAACCACACTTGTGTGTGGGCAGTCCCCTCACATAGCAGAGTCATGTAGGAACAGTGCAGCAGCAGCGGCGGCTAACACTTCATGAGCTCCATGTGCCAAGCACTCGTCTAGGCAAGCGGTGAGGGTGGTATCTGCGGCATGCCGTCAGAGGGCAGCCCATAACCATCACACGTACTGCCTGCATGGCGACTCAACAGCAGCAAGGAGCCTGCAGTTAGGTGGTGGGGCAAGTGGCACTTGGAGGGGAAGCGTGTCCTCTATCCAGGTCAAATCCATCCTTGGGCAGGATGGCTAGGTCAGGCCTCCTCTGCCCTCTTCTAAGAGTCCTTAGCAAGCCTCAGTGAAACCTCCAAGGAGACTCCCTGAGACCCTCTCCATTCCCCCAAAGGGAACACGGGAAGAAGGCAAGCCTATTTCATGTGCTTTCTTATATACAGTACCCAGCGCACATGGCCTCTCCATAACACCCAGTTCTGGCCAAGTGGTTCTTGCACCCTAATTTGTACAAAGACTATCTTGCAGGTTCTGCTCCCCAAAGCCTTATACTTCCCTGCGCCCCCACCACACAGAGAGTTCAGAGGCTGAGCCCAATCTGACAGCAAACAGCCAAGTTCAAGATGAAAGCCCTTGGCCTGAGGTCAGAGCCAGCCAAGCACAACATCCAAAACTGGAGGACTGTTTCTTTTAAATGTAAGACTATAAATAGGGCAAAACCCCAGGAAAATATTTAGAAGCAACAGTCATCACCTCCTTTGCGCCCCCTGCTATAGGGCTCTCCCCACCCCCACTAGAACCTTTCAACACTTGTTAATTCCCACCCTCAGTAAGTCTCTAATACCATGCCATCTGCAATCATCCTAAGGGCTCTAGTAAAACTCTCAAAACGATTCAATAAAAAATCACTTTAACTGTTGGAACTCTACCTAGAGCCGTTAACTGAGGCTGATTTACTGATTTAACAATTATTATTTTGGCTACCCTCAACTTTGAGCAGAACACAAACAAACGCCCCATTAGGAGGGGACCTCTTTCTTCCATTTCCTCTCAAAACCCTGACTTCCCTACTTTCCACTTGTACAGTTCTAGAGAGTGAGGATCCAAGTTTGAACGACTGACGTGGAGGCCTCCGTGATCTTGGATAATCAAAAGATCTATTGTGTTCCCTTTTCTTACAAAGGCAGTTAAATGGACCAGTGTGCTTTACTATTTCCAACAAGGCTTGAAACAAAAGAGTTTTTCATGTTAACCCTCAATTCTCAAAAAAATTCAATGAACGTGCCCCATTCAAAGGGCATCATTTGGTCAGATTATTATATCATTTGGTCAGAGGTAACTTCAGCACATAATCCTGGCTATATTTTCAAATTTTAGGAGGATCAGTGTTAGAAACACGATGTCAGAACCTCAAAATTGGAATCAGCTTGACTACTGTAGACTGGAACATGTATAGAACAGGAAGGGTCCAGAAAATAAAAAGAGTGGGGTACAGCACACACAGAAAACCTCCAAATAGGATAACGCAGTTTGGAGCCAGCAAGGAGGCCAGCAGGATCCAAGAGGCTTCTGGGAACTGGTCAGGAAAAACCAGAGTTATGGATAGGGTGCTCCAGGGAAAGGCGGGGCACGGGGTGACCCCTACCGCATCCCTGGGAGACATGGGAGTCTAAAGGGCCACCGCAGGAACACCTCACTCTCTCCCTCCATCTCCCTCTTATGACCTCCTGTATCAAGGACCCCACCTGAAGTCATCACCTCCTGAGAGCCCTCCCTGACCCCTCAGGCTGGTCCTGGGGGCCCTCCTGAACCATCACATCCAGGTGGGTTTGTTCTTCCTTTTCCCAGCTCACAGTCTGAGCCTGGCAGTGTCTCAATCCATCTTTGTACTCCCAGGGCCTTGCCTAGTGCCTGGCACACAGTGGACACTTAATAAATGCTCGTTGACAAATTCTCAGGTACTCTGAAATCAACACGCTTCAGTGTGAAACCTGATTCTGCACTACATAATCCTGGGCAAGTTAAATCATCTGCTCATCTATAAAAGGAGATGGTCACCAAGATTAAATTAAAGTAAGAACGTGTAGAAAGTGCCTATTCAAAGCTCTGGTGCAGTGAGTTCTCAAATCCTTCCTGTTTATGATCATTGCACTCAGGAGGTGAAGGTTGAGACTGCCCCCCTTCACTGCATCCAACCCTTTGCTCTTTTGTGCTGCCAACGGAGGGGTGGACCGATGCTTACCACAGTTAGAGGAGGTGCCGGCTTGGCCAGGCCCAACACAGGAGGCCGGCGTGCCAATGCCTGTGCTAGGGGGAATAAAAAATAAAACCCCCCAGCTGGAAAGAGTCCAGTGAACCAATACACTAAGCTCACTTACAGACTAACCATTCAACAGCTTCATAGGCCCAAGGAGCAGGCTCTAGAGGACCCCAGGCTGTGCCCTCCTGCTGTGTCACCAAGGCCCCTTCAACTTCCATGACCTTCAGTTTCCTTATCTGAATTCACAAGGTTGCTGTAAAAAGTACCTGAACTAATGCAGGCAAAGCACTAGGTCAACGTGTGCTCAATAAACACGAACAAGAAGGGGAGATGTGCCCGCTCTAAGTTACATCTGTAGACATCCTACCTAATGCTTCTACTTGACCTGATCCTCACCAGACCCTGACTATGTCTAAACAGGCCTGTGCCCACTCTCATAAAATGCACATACCACCCATGGTGCCCAACACACAGGTGTTGCCCTGGTGGGAACCCCTGCAATTCAGGAAGAGGCTGGGGAGGCAAGAGTTTAAGTGGTTCTGAAGGCAGGACAGACAACCCCAGGGTCTAAGGCTGTGGTGAAAGGGGGGAAGGGTAAGCATTTGGAAGTTGGGTCTCCACCTCGGTTCAACCACAGCCTGAACAGGGAGGAAGCACCAGACTCAGGTGGGGGGAGGGGGGTGCCCATTTCCAAAGAGCTAATGAAAGGTGAGCGGGTGTGTTGTGTTAACTCCCTTCACACGCATTTGAAAGAACACACAGTTTCCAGTGTTAAAAAAAAACCCTGCCCGACTGTGCCCGCCATCTAACAACCCCTCCCAAGAGCCTGCCCCTACCCCAGGAATTCCTAGCTTCTCTAGGATTACAAAGGTGATTCAGAACCTGACAAAACACAGAACCTCAGGTGGAAATGCCCCAGGCCAGATGGGAAAGAGATTTGAGTTTTCCACAACCAGTCCCCTTTCTTCCTTAAACCAATTTCCTGAGGCTGAAGGCAATGCCTCAAGTCACATAACAGAAAGCAGAGCCAGGCAGATAGATTTCTGCAGACTAAAAAGTGAGCTAGCAAAATGCTTCCGCTGGTCAGTGTTCACTTCTTGGGTTTTTCCTATGATGGGAGGGGAACTTGGAGAAGCTTGCAGAGTTTTTTAGCTAGGGATGAGGAACAGGGCTGCCCAGAATCCTCTCCAAATCAGACTGGCCTGACGCCCAAATATCTAAAAGTTACCTGTCTGTTTTGGGGGGGTGGGGAGCAATCATTGGTGGGTTGAAGAGGACCTCCAAAGAAGAGGCTTTTTGTTGACTTGAACCCCTTAAGAAAGCTAACTTCCAAAGCCACCACCACCAGCTGCACCCGGCTGCCTTACCCTGACCACCCCCTCCCTTTCCCTTCTCCGTGGGTTTTGAAGTTTATTTTCCCACATTCAGCCTTGAATTCTTTCCTTCCTTCCCCTGCTGTGGCGAAGAGGGAAACACTTCGAGGGCAGTTTGATTCTTTATCATCCCTGCCTGCCCTCTTCCCCCTCCAAACAAAGCCCTGGAGCAAACTAAACAACAACTGCTCTCCAGGGGGAATTGTTTCCTCAAGGGAAATTATAAAGTGACCCCTCCCCAACTCGCACACCCGGGGCAGACCCTCATCCACAGAAGTTCTTGCTATTGCCCCCCAACTACCGGCTGAAGCTCATCCTCCCCACCGAACTCACCTCCCACGGTCACCCACTAAATGCAACTCTCCCCACTAAAATGCAACCAACACCCAATGTGCTGGCCTAAACTCCCCCTCTCACTGGCCCCTGAGAGGACAAGTCTTCACCTGCCCAGCTGCTGGGAGGTACCTATACACTGGGGCATGTGAACGTCCATCGATTTAAGGACAATAAGGGGGCAGCATAGGCAAGACATCCTCATGTTTTCCAAAGCTTTCAACCTCCCAACAGCCCAGGGCAGGGAAGACTGATGAAGACGGGTTCATTCTCATTTCACATATGGGGAAACTGAGACCAGAAAAATGAAAGACAACTAGATGGTCATAAAATGTTGGAAGGCTGCCATAGATTAAATGTTGTTCCTCATTAAACCTCCTTTCTGGCATCTTTCACCCCAAGAGAAAAATAACACCTTGGACAATCTACCCGGACTCCACTCGACAATCTAGAGCCTTTACCAGGCAGAGGACAAGACCTGGTCCTTCCACTGGAAGCCATTGGTGCAGGCCAGAGAGAGTGGATACTTAAGCTTAGAGCCTCTGAAAGAGAAACTGGCGCGGAGGGCCCTGGGCCCCAAACAGACCCAATGGTCCCAGCCACCATGGTCAACCCCAGTTTATTCTAGTGAGGTCAAAGACATCCATAGAGCATGAACCAGAAGAGGTTCCCAATGGCAACACGGAGAAGAAACTACCCCCCAATACCTCCCATTCTGCTTAACTTCTCTTTCCCCCTAAAAAGGATTCCCGGGGTTTGGTTCTTTTGTTCAACCTGCTACTTTGAGAAACTTTAACTCTAAGCCCTGGGGGAGGAGGGGAGGTGTCTCCGTGAGATAAGCCCTGCCGGAAGCCTGAGCGCTTCCCCAGCCTTGCGGCCATCAGCACCCCCATGCCGGGGGCTCCGGCGGTACGGAGCCCCCAACCCACTTCCCGAGCCCTGCGGGTGCGGAAGAGTCTTCGCATAGCTTGGGGCTGTGGGACCCTCTCGCCACTACTCGGGCTCACGTTCCCTAAGAAACGCAGGGCGGGCGCGCCACTGGCCCGGAGCCGGGAGGTGGAGATGCGTAGGGGTGGCACCCGGCTCCACTCCGAACTCCGGGAGCTTCTCAAAGTGAAGATAAACGCCTTTATCCGCCCTACAGCCCTCCTCCAACGAGGGAGGTACCCGCACACTCACAGGGAGCCGTCGCGGGGCCCGTTTCACCCGGAGGTCAACCCCAACTTCTCTCTGGACAACGGGGTTCCCAAAGAGTCTCCGCGCGTGGGTGACTCCCGTGTCTACGGGTGAACGACAGATCCCAGCAGCCATACCCATGCGAGACATCCTTTCCTGCCACCCCCAGGGCTACCCACAGGGACTGAGCGTTATCCAAAGCTATGAAGGGGTTCCCTTCGGCACTCCTAAAGCTCCGGCCGGCTTCCAGTGTCCATAGGGGCACAAACGGCGGCTCACCTGCAGGATCTTGTCCAGGCCCTCCTGACCCAGGCACGGGAACTCCTTGAGCAGATGCAGTTTCTGTGTATAGTAGTTTTTCTTGGCCTCCTTCCAGTGTGGCTCCTCGAGCACCTCGAAGATCGCCGCCCCGATGGCCAGGTAGAAGATGATGGCCGAGGTGAGCAGTGGGCCCCGGTCCACCATGGCTCCCAAGCGGCCGCCTCCTGGAGAAAGGCTCCCCTAGCCCCTGCGGCTCCGAGTCCACGCGCCCTACAGCTTCTGGAAACAGCTGTTTGAATTTGGAGCTCCGCATGCGCAATGCCCCGGTTTCCCCTCGCCCCCCCCACCACGCCCGGCGCCGCTCTCCGGACAAAGTTGCCCCGCCAAGTTGGCCCACCAAGTGCGGCCAAGTGTAGGACGATTTACTCTCGCGGTGGGGGGGTGTTGGTGGGAGGATACCAAAGCGGGGCAAGGGGGCGCCCTGGCTCGCGGGGGTAAAGCGAGCTGGGGGAACTCAAAGCCAGAGTCTAGAGAGACACGTGGGCAGCCCTCCTCCGGCCGCAGCAGTGTGCGCCGCGCCCGCCTCCGCGCGCCTCTTTAACCAGCGCCCAGCGCGCGCGCCCTCCAGCGCCTGATCCCTCGGGGGCGGGACCCGTGGAGGCCCCGCCCCTTGTCCGCACCGCCCCCCGAGCAGGCCCCGCCCCGCGCAGACCCGCGGCTGGCGGGCCGGAGAAGTCTCCGCGAGGTGTGCAAGGGACTTGGTTCTCCGTCCGCTTCCCGGGGCTGCCGCCAGGGGAAGCTGCGCGCCCGGCGGTGCCGGAGGGGTTGGGGTCTCTTGGGCTCCCGTGTGTTGTTAGTGCTGGTGGTGTTAGCTAGGATGAGTGTGTACCTAATGACTGGCGCCAAGGAAGTTATTACTACTACTGTTTTCACTGTAACTTAATTTTCGTCCACTGACTGTTCTGCCAAGAAAGCTTGATTCTCAGTTTCTTTCTCTTACACCCTCCTGTAAACCAGGGGAAAGTGTAAGATTAGAAGGGGACTGGAGAGGTGGTAGGGAATCAAGATACCAGGAGCTAATCCAGACACAAAGGCGAGACTCTTCCCTCTTACCCCATTTTCACCTGCCCTGGTGAGATGGACGCCCACATCTAGAAGGAGCAGTGTGGAGGCTGTGCTGTTGGAGACACCTCCCAGCCACACGCACCATACCTCTCCAGGAAATACTTAACCTCTCTGTACCCCCAAGCCTACTCTGCAACCCTCATCCACACCCACACACACGGGCTCATCCCCCTCCTTGGCAGATACTTTCTTCCTAAATTCCTTCTAATCTACTAGATAACCAATACATTAGAGAACAGTAAAATGACAGCTGGCCCGTGGGGAATCTGGATTTTTCAATGACGTATCCCCAGACTGTTACATTGAAGACACTCAGTAAACATTTGTGCAATGAAGGAGTGAATGAATTTGTCACACACACAACTGGGAGGTAGCCCACTCGCCTTGCTCCCATTTACTGAGGCAGTACTCCATCTGTCCCACGCATCACAAGTAGAGCCTGTAAGTATGCAAACCTTGCCAGGGAGGGAGCTGAAGCTGTGTTAGGTTAGTTTGTTCCAAATCTCTAACCAGCAACAGCCAGAAGCTGGAGTGGCACACTTCAGCATTTGGTACCAAGGGCTGGCCCTGACTCTCTTGGGGCCTCTGAGGGGGCCAGTGCAGCAATGGGCCAAATTGGTGCACTGTCCCCTGGCCAAGGCCTTTTCCCCCCCGTGGGGAATGTGGGGGGCTTTGCTCAGGTGTCAAGAGTTAGGGCAGTGTGGAGATTCCTCAAAAAATTAAAAACGGAATTACCTCCTGACCCAGTAATAGCACTACTAGGAATTTATCCAAAGGATACAGGAGTGCTGATTCATAGGGGCACACGTACCCCAAAATTTATAGCATCTCTATTAATAATTGCCAAATTATGGAAAGAGCCCAGATGTCCATCAATTGATGAATGGGTAAAGAAGATGTGGTTTATATCTACAGTGGAATACTACTCGGCAATAAAAAAGAATGAAATCTTGCCATTTGCCACAACATGGATGGAGCTGGAGGGTATTGGGCTAAGTGAAATACATCAGTCAGAGAAAGACAGATATCATATGACTTCATTCATATGTGGAAGTTGAGAAACTTAACAGAAGACCATGGGGGAAAGAGAAAGAAAAAAAATAGTTATAAACAAAGAGGGAGGAGAATGATAAGAGACTCTTAACATGAGAGGATAAAAAGGGTGGAAGCGGTTGGGGGCAAGGAAAATGGGTGCTGGGCATTGAGGAGGGCACTGGGTGGGTATGCATGTAAGTGATGAATCGAGGGAATCTACTCCTGACGTCAAGAGCACACTGTATACACCATATGTTAGCTAACTTGACAATAAATTATATTTAAAGAAAAAAAGACTTAGGGCAGTTTTTACTCAGAGGAGGCGGAGGTGTCTGTGGTGTCTCCAAATTGGGCAGGAGCTGAGGGTCTGGGGATACAGTGTTGAAGGACTGATCTGAGTTTCTGGATATTTCTATCTCTCCTTTATGACACCATGTGTGTGTCCCCAGGAGGCCAGAGCAGGAAGCCCCATGTTCCCTGAAGACTTAGGGAGCCAAGTCTTCCCAACAAGGTCTTTAGGTTGCCCCCTCTGGAGCGCACCCATTCCCCATCCAGGGGTGTACATTCTGCCCCGCCCCAGACAGACCCCCTCATCTGTAATTCCTGCTGGCCTCCTACCCACCCTGCACCACACTCTGCAGTCTCTCGCTCCAGCCCTCAGCCCCTAAGGAGTCCAGCTTCTGTCCCAGATCCCCTGTCTCTGGAGGGAGAAAGTCAGGGACTCGGTGTGAACAGTTCATCCAGCAGCGGTGGGGGCAGTTTGAGAGGCTACAGGCTTGCTCTCTGTTTGGAAAATTCTCCACCATTCCTCTCCCACCTCCGGTCTGCGTTCTTTTCCTAAGAAAATAAAGGGCCTCTTCCTATTTCAGTCTTGCTGTCTCACAAAAACACTGCAGAATACTTTGGGGGGGGGGATTGGGTTTTATTCAAAAGCTTTGTAATTTCTAATTTCTCTATCTTTCTGCTTTGCCTCTTTCTCCATTTCTCCACTACCTTCTTTCTTGCCCTCAGTGTGGTGTTCACTCTCTCCTCGTCTCTCTTTTTTTATGTTTTCTTTATTTTTTGAGAGAGACAGTGTGAGTAGGGGAGGGACAGAGAAAGAGGGAAAGACAGAATCCAAAGACAAGCTCCAGGCTCTGAGCTAGCTGTCAGCACAGAGCCCGATGCGGGACTCGAACCCACAAACCATGAGATCATGACCTGAGCCAAAGTTGGATGATCAACCAACTGAGTCACGCAGGTGCCCCTCCTCATCTCTCCTTCTATGGCCCCATTCCTTTACCCTCCTGTATTTCCTCAAACCCCTTGACCTAGCTCTCCATTCTCATGCCTCTCTCCCGTTCCTCTGACTCCTCCCAGAGTGAATATGCTTCTCTTCTCCCCTTACTTCCTCCACCCTCCTAGACCCCATCCGCACTTTTGGGTCAAGAATATCTGATGGAGATCAGGAGCTATTCCTGTTAGCTCTGCACAGCAGCCAGTGGGGGCTTTTGGAAATATAAACTGTGCTGGAACCAATGAATGTCTAGACTACTTGTGCCTCGAGGATGGAAAAATAAAAGTAGGTAAAAGGCGGATGTTGGGACGTGGGGAGTGTATTTTCTTATACAGTTGATGTTGGGAAGCAAGAATTTCCTGTGCCCTTCTGGGTCCTTCTAGCTGGACTAAGAAAGCCAAATTGATGGGAGACGGATTAACAAGAGAAAATCAAATTGAATTTCCTATGTACAAAGAATCCACACAGACATGGACATTCCACAGACAGGCAAAACGAGGTATACATGATCTAAGGAGGAGAAGGTAGTGGTCTGGGACTTCAAAGGGAAGGAATGTAATTCACAGGAAGATGAAAAAGAGTAAATGGTTGGTAAACAAATGTTTGCTAGGTCACTCAGAAACATAGAGGACTTTGATCAAACAAGCTTTGCCAGATTCCTCTCCCATAACTAGTTCATACTATAATGTAGATCTCTCTAGCGATAGCTCTCTTCCTGGAGCAGATTCTCTATCTAAATTCTTTGTAGGCAGTTGAGGGAGAAAGTAAAGAGCCTTTCCTAAATCTGCTGAGTTTTAATTGCTTTATGCCAAAGTGGCCCATCTTGGACAGGCCTGCCCTTAGGCCCTACCGTGATGCTTTGCTCATTTATCAGCTTATGGCTGATAATCATTTCAGAGCACCATCTTTGGAAAGGCAATCAGCTTTGAGAATGGAGTTGAATTTCACCTTGATAGCAACAGATCACTTACCTGGGTCCGCCTATGAGAGACTGACAAAGTAGATCAGTTGTTTTCCCCCAGGTCTTGTTCCCAGGCTCTGACCACAAAAGGATCCACACTCACCTTTTGTTTTTCCTCGGTTCTGTTACGAGAACGGGTTATCCTCTTGGTGAATGAATGTTTGATAATCCTTTTAAAATGCTAAGATACTTATTGTTTTATTTCTGTCTAGAAGTATTTCTGTTTATACTGTTTAGGGATATCAAGCGGAATAGTTCCCCTTCTAAAATTCATGTATGAGCTAAGGAGATATAAAAAGCCATTAAGAACATAAAGTGGTTCAATGTTACAATCACTTGAAACTTTGTTTCCCTAGAAAAAGCTTTGTAGCTCTCATTTCAAAAGTTTGAAAGGTTTTATTTTCATTTTTGTTCTTGTCATTTGCTTGAAGGATAGGCAGTTTTAAGTGCCTTATAAAATTGATTGCATATGGAAGATTGTCAATTACTTTATAAATTTGCTCTATTTTTTTAAATTCTTTTTTTAATGTTTTTTATTTATTTTTGATACAGAGAGAGACAGAGCATGAGAGGGGGAGGGTCAGAGAGAGAAGGAGACACAGAACTGGAAGCAGGCTCCAGGCTCTGAGCTAGCTGTCAGCACAGAGCCTGATGCAGGGCTCGAACCCACGAACATGAGATCTGACCTGGGCCAAAGTTGGAGGCTTAACCGACTGAGCCACCCAGGTGCCCCTGATTTGCTCTATTTTTAATGGATCATTTAGAAACCTGGGGGAAATATCGTTAAATTTTCATGTCTACTAATCCTCTGGTTCTTCAGTTAGAAAGGTTCTGAGTAGTAAATTCAGTGGATCTGATAAGGCAACCTTCATGTTTTATACTAGGAAAAACAAAAGGAGCGCCTGGGTGGCTAGTCGTGTTTGGCTACATCTCAGGTCATGATCTCACAGTTTGTGGGTTCGAGCCCTGCGTCAGGCTCTGTGCTGACAGCTAGCTCAGAGCCTGGAGCCTGCTTCAGATTCTGTGTCTCCCTCTCTCTCTGACCCTCCCCTGCTCGCACTGTCTCTCTCTGTCTCTCAAAAATAAATTTAAGAAAACATTTAAAAATTAAAAAAAATAAAAACAAAACAAAATCATAGAAAGCAATAAAGTTGTAGCAAAAAAAAGTCATGAAAATGGTATATAATACAATGGAATATTATTCAGCCTTTAAAAAGAAGGAAATTCTGCACACGCTACAACATGGATGAATCTTGAGGATGTAACGCTCAGTGATGATATACACCAATCTCAAAGAAGACACTTATACTCCACAATTCCATTTATTTGAGGCATCTAAAGTGGCCAGCTCTTAGAAAATAGAATAGTAGTTGCCAGAACGTGGAGGTGGGGGTGGGGAGGAGGGGAAAGTACTGCTCGATGGCTACAGAGTTTCAGTTGCATAAGATGAAAAACTTCTGAAGAATTTGCTATAGAACAAGGTGCATATAATTAACACTACTGTGCTATCCACTTAAAAATGTTAAGATGATAAATTTTATGTTTTATGTTAGGTTTAAAGTAAACACATGCACACACACACACACACACACACATTAGTGAAAACTGAACTTGTAAAAGCAAGATAAGATGTTTGAAGTTACAACAATTAGCCAGGCATTGAGGAGAGAGATGTGGCTAAGTGACAATAATTAAGTCAGTAATTAACCTTTTGCAGGGTTTGTTACTCTTAATACCAGAGCTCCATGTCCTTCTTTCTCAGAGCTAGTTAAGCTGTGGGGAAATGTGTCCTTGTAGGTTAAGAACAGCACTCATGCACAGACTCTGAATTTTTTGTATCTGAAGATTTCAGATAGATCTCTGTTGCCATTTCAAAGTCATTCCCTTTAAAAGGGAGCGTGACAATGTTGGAACTTCATTGCTGCAGAACAGCATCTAAAACGTCTGTTGCCAGGAAAAACAGCCCAGTAACAGGAGAAGTCCCCACTCTGACCAGTTCAGAGGTCACCCAAAGTTATTTTTTAGACCGGGTCATTTTTAGAGTGAACACAGCAGGACTTACCCCCCAGATCTTTCTCTCCAACTGTCATTGATGCCTGAAATCCCATTTTTTGAGAGTCATTCCTTTGTGTTAAACATTGCCTTCTCCCTAAGACCTCTTTTTAACACCCAGGAAAGGGGTATGGCATTAGACCTTATACCTTTTGTTGCTTTGGTCATGACTTTGAGTATCTATGAATGTTTCCTCGGGAAAAGGCACCTCTGCGCAGACACGCCAAAATTTTTACACAAGTTCTGATAGTTTCAGAGGAACACTCCCTCCTCACCTCCCACTGAGCTTGTTCTTGGGTAGCTGGCTCCATGGGTTCCTTGGGCAGGGAGGTTTGGGGTGATTGAGCAGAGCTGTTCAATGAAGAGAATAGAAGAAGGAAACGGCAAATGGAAAGGGTGGGGGACAAATGGGTAATTTTGACTATCTTTAAGAGTTTGCCCAGAACAATAATAACAAGGCACTTTTATGGGTTCACTTTTATGTGCTATTTAGTAAACACTAAATGAGATAGTGCAGATAAATAAAGCATATTATTACTATCAATTATTATTATTATCATCTCATTTAATAGTTGCAGTAACACCACAGGGGGTTATTAGTCCTTTTTAAAAAAAATTTTAGAGTGAGGGGAAAGAAGCAGAGGGAAAGAGAAAGAATCTTAAGCAGGCTCTGCACTTAACACAGAGCCCAATGCAGGGCTTGATCCCACCACCCTGGGATCATGACCTGAGCCCAAATCAAGACTTGGACACTCAACCGACTGAACCACCCAGGCACACTATTTTTTTTTTTATGAACCCACTTTAAATATGAGGAATCTGAGGCTCAGAGAGGTTAAGTAACTTGCCCAGGGTACCTTGCTCAGGGTGAACTGAGTCCAGAGTCTGTGGCTGTGCTCATTGACCTGAGCACAAGCTGTCACACTCCCCTTCCCGTGGCCCCCTCAGGCTCCTCCTGAAGCCTGGTTTCTTTCTGTGCTGAGAATCTTCGCCCTGTTGTGGCAAATCTCATTGTGGGAGCGACTGGGTGCACTGGTAGCCCTGTGTCTCTCTCGTCTCTCTCTCCTACAGCGAGCAGCCTCTTCCATAGCCGGGGTATTTCTTCTGGACTTTGTGGCCTGTCCCTGCCGGTCTCATACAGCCTAATAATCCCTTTGCTGGTCACCCTTAACACAGAGAGGGGCCTGGGAAAGAAGAAGAAAGTGTCAGTGTTCTGACAGTTGTTCTTTGCATGTGGAGATGACAGTACCATGCTTACTCTGCCAGTGTCTTTGAGCCACTGCTCATAATGTCTCATATTCAAAGTTATTTTGAGCAAATACTATGTGCCGGGCTCTGTGTGAAGCACTGTGGATATGGCATAAGATGGCCTTGTCTTTGTCCCAGAGGGTCTTTGAATGACCAGGAGACAAAAGGGCAGTAAAAGTCTGTCTGGAGTTGAAAAGCCTGGGATTACAGAAGTGAGGGTGGGAATCCGTTCCATCTGGGTAGAGTCAAGACTGACTTCAAAGAGAAGATGATCTTGATAGTCATTTTCAAAGCTAGGTAAGAGTTCATTAGGTGGACTGGGTGGGGAGAGCAGCATGAAATGTCATGAAGGCAGAAAGCAGGGAGTTGCCAAAGAGAGGCTCAGCAGGGGAACGGGCAGCCAGAGACCAAGTCCCGGAGCTACAAAGTGTTGTGTGTCCACTCAGGAGCACAAGGGAGGGTTTGGGGCGCCATGACAAGTGGTTCTGACCTGTAGTCATCAAGAGGTCCGCAAATAAAATTCAAAGCCTCAATCAGCTTGAACATCAAGTTCACGTCTTTATTTGTGCTAATCTCTATCTGAAGTTCAGCATCACCTTTGATAACAACGGCAGGCAGCAAACTACAGTAGCATCAGCAGCACCTGAGACTTGATCACCATCGGATATGGTTCTTTCAAAGTCCCATGAAATGGCAGTAGATATCTCAAAACATTGTTTCAATATTATGTCATTATTAAACCCATTGCTGTAACTTACAACATGGTAATGACAAGGTACATATATTACTATACACAACTTTTATTTTTAAGGAATATTTTGATAATTATGTTTCAATATATTTAGTTCTTTGTAACACAGCACATTGTATTTTATGAATTTAAATACATTTTACTGGGGTGCCTGGGTGGGTCAGTCACTTAAGTGTCTGACTCTTGATTTCAGCTCAGGTCATGATCCCAGAGTCGTAGGATCGAGCTTTGCGTCGGGGTCTGCACTGGGCATGAGGTCTGCTTGATTCTCTCTCTTCCTCTCTCTCTGCTCCTCTCTCCCTCTCTTTAAAACAAACAAACAAACACCAGAAAAACGTTTTACTAGGAAGAAGTCCACAGGCTTCATGGGACAGTCAGAGGAGTGTACAGAACAAAAATAAGTTTAAGCATTTGACCAGCAAGCTTTCCGAGCAGGCAAAGGTCCCTAGCATTTTCAAGAGTTCACCCAGGCAGTTATGTCCTTTAGAAGGTGGTGATAGCAACAGTCCAGTGGTGAAACAATGATGACCAGAAAGAAGGTAAGAACAGTGGTAGTGAGAGGCAGGGAGGACTCAGATGTTAGGGGGGGTGGGAGCTTTGTGACTAGGGGACTTGTCCCGGTCTTCGGAACTCCCCTACTTTCTGCTGCTGTGTATAGGACCTGCTACATTCTGGAGTTTGGCACCCATGCTAAGCTGCCTCCTCCCCCCATTGCCTGAAAATGGGGCTCCTACAGGAGCCCTTCCCCAAGCCTGCCTCCCCTACCCTCTTTTAGCCCCTGGCTGCTCCCAGCATGCCCAGAAGACCTCATGCAGACCCACTGTTCAATGCCTACCACAGCCCTATCTGGCCCCTGTATGGCTGCTCCCAAGGGATGTAAAGATCCCAGGAACAATTGGCTGCTTGTCCACCATATGGAAGAAAGGCCTGAGAATTGGATGAGAGGAGGATGGAGAGGAGCGGAGGAGGAGTGGAGGAGGAGGAAAGAAGGAGGAGGATGTCAACGGGAAAAAGTAACTGGGATTCCTGGAATTTCTGCCTTCTGAGCCAGTACCCAGAGTGATCTGGGTAACAAACAGAACTTGAGCACACACAGGACTTTGGCCTCAGAGTCCTGGGATGTGTGTTTCTGAGCAATGGCTCACCAGACCGGGGGCTCCCGGCCCCTTCTGAGGCTCAATACCTTATGATGAGGCTCTAACACGGAAGTTACATTCACTGACTAGCATGAGGGCTGGAATCCTATCCCGTCACAAAAGCACCACCCTCCTCTAACCAGTCACCAAATCCTCTTAACCTTGTGTCAGGACGCAAGCTCACCTACTCTGGAAAGCCATTGACTGGGCTCCGGCTCAGGGACCTTTACTGTGGGTGAACATATTGGGGTGAATGGTCTACAGCCCCTTTCCTTTCCTCATACCGCCTTACTCTCAGGGCAAGGAAGTGACTAGTCGTAAGTGATGCCAAGATATGAGTCACCCTTCCTATGTACTTCTCACGTGCCAGGCACTGCCCTCAGCACTCGATACACATCAGGCTGCACTAACCCCACAATGACCCTCTAAGGTAAGCCTGGTCATTATCCCCATCTTATCTGTAAGGAAACTGAGGCTCAAGGAGGGACGTAATTTGTCCAATCTGGTGTAAGGGGGAAGCCAAGATAGGATCCCAGACTGGTCTGAGGGCAGAGGCCTCTGAGACTCAGACGGGAGGTGGGGGGGCCTGAGGGAGCTTTACTCCTCCCCCTCCCTTGTTGACCCCGGAGCCAGGCTTTTGCCTGCAGGGGCATGGTCATGTCCATTTGTTAATCCCCCCCCCATCCCCTTGGCTATCTTCTGCCTCTATTTTGTTTTATTGTGATAAAATATACATAACATAAAATTGACTGCTTTCACCATTTTTAAATGTACAATTCAGTGGCAGGAAATGCATTCACCATGTCATGCAATCATTACCATTATCTGTTCCCAGATGTTAGTAGTTTTTCTAATGTTTATTTATTTATTTTGAGAGAAAGTGAGCAAGAGATCAGGGGAGGGGCAGAGAGAGAGAATCTCAAGCAGACTCCACACTCTGAGCACAGAGCCTGACTCCATCCCACGAACTGTGAGATCATGAACTGAGCCGAAATCAGGAGTTGGATACTTAACTGACTGAGCCACCCAGGCGCATCCCTGACCCCTGCCAATGTTAGTAATTTTTAAGATGTAATATGATATTGTAGTTTAAAAAGAAAACATTTTTTTTAGAGATTAAATCAAATGCTGAAAGAGTCTTGTCACTTTTGTTTTCCCCGATGCTTGAGATAAGTCCTGTGTTCTTACCATTGTCTCTAAAATCCAGACTTCATCTGCTTCTCCGGTCACATCTCCCACTGTCTTCCCAGCCACCCACGTGGGCCTCATCCCAGGACCACATTGTGACTTTTGTGGAAGGTTTAGCCTGTGTGTGTCCCTTCCTCTATAAATGATATTTTACAAATGTGTTAATATGAAGACCAATACATGAATATCACATTTGAAACACCTTCCTCAACTGAGAAGTTTGGTTTTTTTCTTCTGATTTTAAAATAAAATATTCTCTGGGGTGCCTGAGTGGGATAGTCGGTTAAGTGGCCGACTTCGGCTCAGGTCATGATCTTGTGGTTTGTGGGTTCGAGCCCCACATCAGGTTCTGTGCTGACAGCTCAGACCTGGAGCCTGCTTCGGATTCTGTGTCTCCTCTCTCTGACCTTCCCCTGCTCATGCTCTGTCTCCCTGTCTCTCAAAAATAAATAAATGTTAAAAAAAATAATAAAATAAAATAAAATATTCTAATGGGTTCCTTTTAGTCTGATAGGCTCTGGACCCTCTCCCAGCTACAGCTAATGGATGTCAGCCCTGTTCCAGAATTAAGTCTCTACCTCCCCAAACATTCCTCTACCGCTTCACTCTGGCAAGCCCTATGTTTCTGTGGAGAAGGTTTCCCTGGCCTCCCCAAGTCCCCGAGAGAGCTTGGGGACCCTGTCACATGCACTCACACGTCCTACACCCTTGCTTCACAAGAAGCACCACAGACAAGAATCCTATATTGATCTGTGTGATTCCTTCCTTGATTTCTGTCTCTCCCTCACTGGATTCTGTATCCCCAGCACCTAGCCCAGTGCCTGGCCTATGGTGACACTTCCTAATAAATATTTGCTGAATAAACAAATACATTCAAAATGTAAAGAGACAACAGAGTGCTTAAAAAACATGCAAATAGGAAAAAGAAAACCCTCTGGGAAGAAATACACTGGAAGGGTAACTATATTTGAGGGAGGTGGGTAGTGGGAGGCCGAAAGAGTGGTAAGTTTAGGAGGGATTTTTATAAAATTGCTAAGAGACTGCTCTTGAATGTTCTCACTTTAAAAAAGAAACCATAAGTATGTGTTGGCTGCCCTGTGGTTCTAGTCGCATTATTGAGATGTATAAATGTATCAAGTTGATGGGTGGTACACCTTAAACTTTTTCAATGTTATATGTCACTTACATCTCAATAAAAAAGAGTGGCTTTTGTTTCCTTGGTTATGCTTAAGTGCATTTTCTAGTTCTTTCTCAATGAACATCTGTTGCTTCTGTATTAAAAGTATTAAACCAAACAACAGAGAAGCATTCTTTCCAGACAAGTATGGAAAGACCCTGCTGACTATACGCTCCTTGAAACATGGCTGTGTCTAGCTTGTCCTCAGTCATCGTTTGTGATGAGCACATTATAGAGGCTCAGTAAATATTTGTTGACAGAATGCTGATCCTCAAGGTCCGCGTTGAAGATGGTGACTGCAGGCAGGGGGCTGCCGCCTTGCCCTAGTAAGGAAGACGTGGGGATACAGCACAGTCAGCAGAAAGTGGAGAGTAAGGGACTTTGGAGGTAGGGTTATCAGACTCAGAAAGAAAGGATTCATTTTACCTGGACAACGAGATGGGTTGCAAAGTAGGAAATAGTGGGAAAGAGACAGCCAAGCAAGCAGAAGCGGGCAACTGATCTTCTCCCAAGAGGCCCACTCCTGCTCCCAGGCTGGAAACCCAAGATGTTAGCAGCGTGGCTTGCTTCAGAGCTCTCAGAGAGGAAGACGACACTTTGCTGAGACAGGGGTGTAAAAGATCCCAGGGGCCAGACAGAAACTGGGGAGATCTGGATGGAGCGCTGGAACTGAGACAGCTATCAATTACACCCACTGAGTCAGAGTCCAGGCTGACCTTTAAGAGAACAAACACACAGGAACGCGTCGAGAGGAGACCTACTCCGTTCAGTCAAAAATCACTGCCTTGGCCCAACTGAACTGTCCTTCAGCTCACGCCTCAACTGGAACCACTTCTCATTCCAGGTACATCTTGCTCTGAAATGGGCATATGAGTCACTTGGAAAAGAGGATTTGATTAGCAAAGATTCGATCAGACTACATCTGTGAGCACAAAGTGGAGGGCGCCTGCAGGGCAAGGCTTCTTCGTGGGCAGCCAGATTGCCATGCACTCCATTCATGCCTGCTGCTGCCGCCACGCCCCACATCTCACTGTCAGGGGGCACGCCACTGGGTGCAAGCATGGCAGCCTCCATGGTTCTTATTTCAAAACGCAAATGTTCCTTTGTGGTAGCACATCCCAGGGATTAAGAACTCGTAGTTCCTATGTGTCCTTCAGGGTTAGCTAGGATCCAGACCTGAGAGAAAGGAGTTTTAATGAGAGAATGAAAAGGGAAGAGATCGTTGTGTCATTTGGTTTGATGCAGAGGGTGTGTGTGGCTTAAAGGCCTTGGGATGGGGATAGAGCATGACAGGGGAGGGGTCTGCATGCATTGTAGCTGTGCTGTTCCAGGGATGTGCCGAGACCAACTGGGCTGATCCTGGAGCACTGACATCCACTCAACCCTGTGACCCTTTAGTGGATTGTTCTTCTGCCCATGTATGCTTCATGATTGTTCTCCAAATATACGAAAACCTCTTCTTTCAGGGACCTCTCTCCAAACCTCTGTAACCTTCGAATCTCTTGGCATCACATTGGACACATAGCTTGTGCTTTAACAAGATGTGTCCATTGTTCACTCAGGGAGGAAAGCTCAGCCAGAAGCCATTCTGATCGCCTTTGATAAGCTCTTCAAGCTACAGACCTACAAATAACGAAAAGCTCCACAGAGAGCTAGTCTCTACAAACAGTAGTCAGCTCTGTAAACCCCTTCAAGTTCTTTAAACAGCTATGTTTTTAGAGAAATTATAAGTTTAAATTATGTTTTAAAATTTTTAAACTTTTACAAACTAGAGGCTCTCCAACTTAGGACAGGCTCTGCAAACATCTACGGGATGTGTGAACAGCTGCAGGCTTTGCAAAAAGTGATAAGCTCTGCAAACACCTGCAGGTTCCGCACTGCAAACAGTAGAGGCTCTGCAACAGTTGGACAATAGTATCAACTATAGACACAAACCCAAGGACACTATTACAGTTTTTGAAACTGATCATTACTGACCTTTTCCAAAAGGAATAAATGTTAGGAAAGAGATGGAAAGGGACAGGAGAAGGACAAGTAACTTTGATAAATAAAGAAGATGATGGGCTCTGGTTGGATTGGAAACACATCAAAATAATTCAACAAAACATCAATGGAATTATGTGCAAGAAGAGTGCTGGGCATGACGGGAAGTGTTAAGAACCATACACACTCATTTTGCTGGTGGAAATTCAAACACCCTGCACCATTTCTGATAGTCATTGAGAATACCTGTACATAGCTCAGATTGATTTCCTTCTGAGTCATGATTACATATACCTGGCTAATACCCCTGGTTATCACCTGAAGCAATAAAAAAAACAAACCATTATAATCTACCTGAACACTCTATCCAAAGGTGATTGACACATCTGCTGATGGTTGCTAGCATCAGTACAGGAACAATCTTGTCTGTGGGGAACATAGGCACTCTAAGGGCGAAGAGCAGACCAGGACTGGGGGTAAGACTCCATGCATGGCACGCCCCGAGTACATGATGATCACGCGCACCTATATGTGTCCTTCAAGACCTGAGAAACATGGGGATGATATTGAAGCATTGCTCAACTAAACGTTTCTGGCAGGAGGAGTTGAGCACAGGACCCATTCACACCAGCTGATGGATGGAGAGGAAGATGGTTGTTGACATGAGAGGAAAGGAATAGACCCAGGATAATGTTTAAATCACTGTGCACACACTTTCTGGCTGTGTGGCCTTGGGAAGATGACTTAACCTTTCTGAGCTTTCTTTTCATATTCCATGGGAGATGGAGATAGTAATAGGACCCACTTCACCGTGTTGCTGTGAGGATTGGATGAGTTTGTATCAACAGAGTGCTCAGAACAGTGGTGGATGGTGGCTAGCTTCATCAAAGTTAGTGAGATAACGGTGATGATGAGGATGGTGATGGTGATGGTGACGGTAAGGATGATGAGGAAGATGAAAGTAGTGGTGGAGGTCATGCTGCTGTTCCTGGTGATGGAGGTTGTATTCAGTTCCTGGGGCTGCCATAACAAAGCACCACAAACAGGTAGGTTAAACAACAGAAATTGATTGTGTCAGTCTGTGGAAGCCTTAGATCAAGGTGTTGGTAAAGTTGGACCCTTCTGAAAGTAAGAGAGTCTGTTCCATATCTCTTTCCTAACTTCCTTCCAGTGCTTTGCTGGCAATCTTTGGCATTTTTTGGTTTGTTGACACATGAATATGCTTTCATATTCATGTGGCATTCTCCTAGTGTGTATTTATCTCCCTTTGTGTCCAGATTTCCCAAGGACACCAATTATATTGACCTCACCTTGATCATCTGCAAAGACCCTATTTCAAGACAAAGTCATATTTCTGAGTACTGAAAGCTAGGGTTTCAGCGTTTTGGAGAGGACACTACTCAACCCATAACCATGACGATGATGATGATGATGATGATGATGATGATGATGCCAATGCAGTGGTATGGTGCCCTTCCTTTTTCTCACCTCTCTGTGCCTGATAGCAGGCTCCCTACACAGTAGAGGTTAAAGGAATTCCTGTTCTTTGCCTTGCATCAGATTTGCCCACTTTAGGCCCCATAATAAGTACCTCTAACATCGAATTGCAGTAAACCCCACACTGCCATGAACGTACTGTCTGTTTTGGGTCCTCCATCTCATCTGAGGCAGAGGGCATGGAAATACTCAGCTGGGGAAGCAGAAAGCAAATTGTTCTAGCCAGCATCACTGTATCGATATTCCCAAAGCTCTGAGCAAGCAAGACATGAGGCTGTATTGTTTTATTAGTGTCTGTATAAACAGATGGCAGGGAAACACTCAGTAGCGACAGGAAGGGGTGATAAGGCCTGACGAGTCATAAACACTGGGGTGCAGGCTTCATCTCAGCTGAACCCAGGCTTAGTGTTTGCCCAGGTGCGGCCCTTCCCTCTTCATAGTGCAGACTGCATCTCCTGTTGCCCTGGGGGAGAAGGGGTTAATCCAGAGGATGGAAAATAAATAAGCACACACTCCATGGCAACACCACCCCCCACACACAGCACACCCTTTTGGAATAATCCCACATTCTAAAAAAAAGTATAACAACAGTCCCCTTCTTAGCCTTCTCTGCATTTTCCAAAGCATTTGGGTATACTCCTTTTTGTAAAAAATTATTTTGAAGTCATTTCAGATTTACAGTAATGTTGCAATACTAAGAATTCCCTTGTCCCTTCACCCAGATTCTTGAACAGTTCACCATATTTGCTTTGTCGCCCTCTCTCTTTATGTACACCCGCTAATCTTTTTCAGGATTTAAGAGGAAACTGCAGACACAATGTTCCTCTCTCTCTTAAATACAAGAATAATCTCCCAAATGAATCACTCAACAGCTGTCCAGGTAAAGGAATTGACTTTGGTAAAGACTATCATTCAGCCCACGGACCCTGTTCAAATGCTGTCCACTGCCCCAGCTGTCTTTTTCCTTTTGTGGCCCAGGATGGAATCCAGGATCATGTACCACATTTCGTTGTCAGGTCCCATCCATCTCCTTCAATCTAGAAGAGTTACTCCATCATTCCTTCCTATGAGTCCTTCCCAGACCTAATAAGTTCAGGCCTTCTATTCTTCATTTTGGTTCATCAGATGCTTTCTCTTGAGCAGCCCTAGGCCATGTGTGCATTCTGGACCAGAGCACCACAGATATGAGTCTGTGTCTATTTCCCTTGGTCAGGTTGGTGTCTGTCAGGCTTCCATACCAAAAATTCACCATCTCCGCTTCATGAATTATGAAATTATCCCAGTATCCTGATCCTCATCGAACCTCTGCCCACCAGTTTTAACACCTGTTGACAACTCCTGAATCAACACCACTATCATGGTTGCCAAATGGGAATCTTTCTATTTTCAGCATTCCTTTTACCATTTTTTTAAAAGCTTATTTATTTTGAGAGAGAGAAAGAGAGAGAGAGAGCGAGTGCATTATGCACGCACAAGAGACAGAATACCAAGAAGGCTCCACAGTGTCAGGGAAGAGCCTGATGCTGAGCTCAAACTCACGAACCGTGAGGTGGTGACCTGAGCCAAGATCAAGAGTCTGACACTTGGGTGGCTGGGTGACTCAGTCGGTTAAGTGTCTAATTTCAGCTCGGGTCATGATCTGAGCCCCACATCGGACTCTGCTGACAGCTCAGAGCCTGGAGCCTGCTTTGGGGTCTGTGTCTCCTTTTCTTTCTGTCCCTCCCCTGCTCACACTGCCTCACTCTGTCTCTCAAAACTAAATAAATGTAAAAAAAAAATTTTTTTAAAGAAAGGGTCTGACAATTAACTGACTGCACCACCCTCCTCCTACCATTTGTTAGCTGGCATTTGACTGCAAGAAAAACCTTCCTCTCTCCTCCCATCTGTTTGTTCCTATCAGAGTGGACACAGAAATTCCTATTTTATTTAATTGGTTGTGATGCATTAATATTATTATTTATTTTGATGTTCAAATTATCCCAAGTTGGACCAGATAGACCCCCTCTGAGCTGGCTCCTTGTGTCCTTTGCCATGTCCCCATCACTCCTTGAGCATTTCCTTAATTTTTGGTACAATAAGGCATTCCAGGATCATTTGCACCCCGCTGCTCCAGCCTTGGAATCAGCCACATCTACAGGGAGTCCTGGTTCCTTTTAGTGGAGGATGGTATTTAGAAACCAAGATCTAAATGAGTTGGGTGCTCAGTGAGTTGTTGTTATAGGGGTGTCACTACTTCTACCCCCTCTGAAAAGATAGAGCTAAGACATACTCTCATTCACAGTGATTGTGTTTTATAAAGTTCACCAACACTGAATTAATGATCACTGAACCGTTGCTCTTAGGGGAAATACAAGGTTAGGTTCCTGTGAGCCTCTGGTCACAACATCTTCACTAATCAATCAATATATTACCTTGTTTCATGTGTGTTTCTGTTTAAAGGCATCTTATTTAATATATATTGTTGACTCATGAACACTGAACTCCCCAGCACCAGCTCTATAACTCACACCCAAACAAAGCTTGTCTTACATATACTTTCTCCATAAGGCACATCACACTTTCTTGGACTCACAACACTAGATAGCACTTCAGTGCTATACTTGGGGTCCATTTTAAACAGCAAAATCACCAACAAAAAGCACAAAAATGAGAACAAGGTGGCACTAAATAGACAATGAAAAGGATACTCATTTACAGTATGAAGGTTGAACCAAGGAGATAAAGCTTTTCTTGTTTGACATTAGCTGAGAAGATGCTCATGGGCAAACTAAAAACTTTCACCTCTGTGCATGTGAGTGACCTCAAAATGCTGTAACTGTTTACTTTGAGGTTGCAAATACATTTTAGTGAATAGGTGAATTTGCAAATATGGAATCTGTGAATAATAAGGATCAAAACTCATACAACCCAATAGCAAAAAAACAATCGGATTAAAAATGGGCAGAGGATCTGAAAGACTTATTTGCAAAGGTGTCCAGACGGTCAACGAGTACGTGAAAAGGGGCTCAACACCACGCATCATCAGGGAGATGGGAAGTGGAAATCAAAACCACAATGAGCTAGCCTCTCACAGTGGTTAGAGCGACTCTCACCAAAAAGACAAGAAACAAGGGTTGGTTGGCAAAGTTGTGAAAAAAAGGGAACGCTTTTTGCACTGTTGGAGGAAATGTAAATTGGAACATCCACTATGGAAAACAGTATGCAGTTTCCTCAAAAAAGTACAAGTAGAACAGTCCTATGACTCAGCGATCTCACCTCTAAGTATTTATCCAAAGAAAATGAGAACACTAACTCATAAAGATATCTGCAGCCTCATGTTTATTGGAGCATTATTTACAATAGCTGAGATATGGAAGCAACCCAAGTATCCATCAATGATGGATAAATGGATGAAGAATTGTTTTACGTGTATGCAAGATATTGAAATATTATCACCTCTAAAAAGGATGGAAACCTTGCCATTTGTGATAACATGGATGGACCTCAAGGTCATTATACTGAATGAAATAAGTCAGAGAAAGACAAATAACTGTATGGTCTCATTTTTTAAATGTCTATTCATTTTTGAGAGAGAGAGAGACAGAGTATGAACGGGGAAGGGGTGGAAAGAAGGAGACAGAATCCGAAGCAGACTCCAGGCTTTGAGTTGTCAGCACAGAGTCAGACATGGGGCTTGAACTCACAGACTGTGAGATCATGACCTGAGCCGAAGTCGGACACTCAATCGACTGAGCCATCCAGCACTCCTATATGATCTCATTTATGTGAGGCATCTTAAAAAACACAACCCCTGCGGCACCTGGGTGGCTCAGTCGGTTAAGTGTCCGACTTCGGCTCAGGTCATGATCTCATGGTCTGTGAGTTCGAGCCCCGTGTCAGCTCTGTACTGACAGCTTAGAGCCTGGAGTCTGCTTTGGATTCTGTGTCTCCCTCTCTTTCTGCCCTTCCCCTGTTCACACTCTGTCTCTCTCTGTCTCTTGAAAATTAAATAAACATTTAAAAAAAAAACCCCAAGTTCATGGATAAAGAGATTGGTTGTTGCCAAAAGCAGGGGTTAATGGGCAGACTAAATTGGTGAAAAGGGCTAGAGAGTATTAAGCTTCCAGTTATAAAATAAATAAGTCCCAAGGATGTAATGTACTGCATGGTAGCTATAGTTAATAACACTATATTGTATATTTGAATGTTGCTAAGAGGGCAGATCTTAAAAGTTTTTGTCATAAGAAAAACAAATTGGTAACAAATTGATATATACAAATATCAAGTCATTATGTTGTATGTCAATTGTATCTAAATTTTTAAAAATTAGTTTTGACTGTGTATACATGCATACATACATACATAATACATAATGTACCACACAGAGACACCCATAACTATTTCAGTGTCTATCTGTGTAAATGTATTTTATTTTGTTTTTAAAGTTTGTTTATTTATTTATTTTGATGGGGGGAGAGGGGGAGGAGTAGAGAGAGAAAGAGACAGAGAGAGAAGAATCCCAAGCAGGCTCCACACTATCAGCCACAAAGCCGGATGCGGAGCTCGAACCCACTTATGAACCCTGAGATCCTGACCTGAGCTGAAACCAAGAGTTGGATGCTTAACTGACTGAGCCACCCAGGTACTGTTAAACGCTTGTGTTCCTACCAATACTTCCTGTTCCTATGCCAAATCTCCAGCTTCCAGCTGTCCCTCTTTCCATGTGCATAAAGCACTCTCTCTGATAGTGAGAAATTAGCTCCCTTTATCTCCAATATATTTACTTCTTGTGCTGGCACCTTTTAAGCTGAGTCCTTACCAATCAGACAGAGCGCTTCTGTGTAGCTCTAGCCCCTCACAGCCTCCCTCTCTCAGCTGACTCTTCTGGAAAGAGAAGAGGCATAGGAAAGAAGTGGAAAAGGGAAACTTAGGCATACTGGCCTGGTGAGGTAGACAGAGTATTTTTTTTAACCCACTTTACAGATGAGGCTCAAAGAAACTGGCCATCTTGCCAAGGTCGATAGTGAGTAATCCCAAGAGCTGAGGGAATTAAACATGCTGGGCCTTAGAACAGTGGCTCTCAGTCCCACCTGCACTTAAGACTCCCTAGGAAACTTTTCAAAAAGACTAAGACTCAAACTCCACCACAGGCAATGAGAAAGGAAACTGGGGATGGGAAGCACGGCAGTGTTTCTTCAAAGCTTTCCAGCGCATCTCGATGTGGCCAGGGTTAAGAGCCACTGCTTTCAGGCCGCATGAGTCTGGATCAAATCCCCCCTGTGACACCTGAGCAAATCTCATTCTGCTGAGATGCTGGGGAAGGTTCTGGGGCAGAAAGCAGCCACCTTGAGGAGGTGTGAGTCTGAGCTTACATGGGATTGTCCACCACAGCTGTGGCTGAAACCAGGCATGTGCCTGGAAGATGTGATGGGCACACAGGGGCACCTGCTTCAGACAGACATCAGAGAGTGGCGATAGCTGGCAGAGTTGCTGGTTCTTTGCTGTTCAGCCCCGAAGGCTCTGGAAGGGTGAACAAGTGGGGGTTGGAGGGGTGAGATGATGCTTATAGATTCAGGACTGGAAGTCAACCTTGACTCTAGGGCTTTTGTTTCTGATAAAATTGTGACAAGGACTCCCCCTATCTGTTGATGATGATGTCATGATGGTAGGTGATGTCTCAGGGTTGAGAATGTAACAGGGTTCTCCCCTGTCCATGGACCCCAAGTCCATCCGCCCGCTGCCCAGAGACAACAGTGTGTGACATCATCCCCTCTTGGCTGAGATCTTTAGAGAGTGGGACTCTGTGCCCATTCGGAGGGAATTTTAGGGAAGCTCAGTGTTTCAGTTAGGAATGGAATTTGGTTGCTAGTAAGAGAAATTCCAAATGATAGTGGCTTAATAAGACAGAGCTTTGTTTTCTCTCAAGTAAAAGAAGTTCATAGATAAGCTAGTCCAGAGTTTCAGTGTCAGCTCTTTGATGTGATGTCCCAGATTCCTTCCAGGTTTCTGTCTTTAAATCCTTTGCATGAGTTTTTATCTTTAGGGTCACATCATAGTCCAAGATGGCAGCTGGTGCTCCAGCCAGCACATCCAAATTTGAGGAAGGAAGGATTGTGGGAAATCGGGCAAAAGGCACCTGTCAGCTCAGTTAGGATCCTGATGCGTTTGCCCTGAAACCTCTTCCCTCTCCCATCATCACTGTGTCATCAGCCCTTTTGCTGTGAAAGGGAGTCTGGGAAATGCTTATTTGTCTGTCTTAAACTGGGTGCCCCATCACTTCCAACAATACAGTAGTATAATAAGGAAGAAAGTGAGGGTATGTAGGAGATGGCAACCAGCCATTTCAACATAGGGCAGAGAGCTCTCCTGGTCTTCAGGGGCACTGGTTCATGAACAGAAAACCTAGAAAGAAATTCCACTTGTGCAATGCCCTGCCCAGCCTTCAAATCGTGGTGATGAAGCTGAAGGTGATAAAGGGTCCAAGTGTTCCAAGATGACAGCAAGCCCATTTGGGAAGCCCAGTATTCTCTACCAAGGGGAGAGCAGGCCTGGGACATTGGCCCTGCTTGGATGCCCTCTTCCATGACTCAGCCACACTCATTCTTATTTTCCACTTGCCTGGGCCACGGGACACTAGAACCTTCAGGGATCAGTGGTTCCATGCCTGCGGGGAATCTGAGGTGGACTGGGAATGGGAGGCCTGTGGAGTGGTCCTGTTAGAAGGTGGTGAAGGGATGGGGAGGAATCAAGTCAGACAACTTCATACTCAGAACTTCCTTTCAGTCCCCCTGAAGGGAACTGTCTAAGCCCCAATTCAGTGCCTAGTACTGACTGAACTGACCTCAATTAAATGAGAGATGGGAGAGGGGCTCCTGGAGTCAAGGGTCTCTCACCCCTCCCCCTCACTTGAAAGGTCAGAGCAGGACTCCTGAGATGGGGCCTTGTTAGCCTGACCCAGGCAGCCCTTTAGTGGCCTCTGAGGCACACGATAGAGGTGGGGAGGGAGTACCCACTCCTAGGGTTAAAGTCTCCCTTTCCACGCTTCCTGCACCGGCCCCAAGAGTCACTCCTTGCCTCCATCTCAGTGCTTAAACATTTACCAGAGCCTGGTCAAGTGGTTTTCCAGGGGCCTTGGCCCCTGTCAAGCACCAATGACCGCTGGACATCACCCATTTGTTCACAGAGCGGAACTGCAGACGGTGACTTCAGTACCCACTGCCTCCCCCCCCCAACCCCCAACGCAGGAAGCTACAGGCCAACAACCCTTCAGCCTTGGACTTCCTTCCAGACCCACTCACCATTGCTCTGAGCTACTTTGATCACAAAAGCACCAGGTTTGTCCTCAGAATGCAAAGGGGCTGGGGAGCGTGTATGTTTGGTGGCCAGGGGGTGGGGGGTGGGGGAACCAGGACTGTTACAATCACCTCTGAGTGACAGGTCAAGGAGGGCTGTAAACCCGGCTTTGACTCCCTTGTGACCTCAGGCAAGTGCTGTAAACTTCTCTGGGCCCCAGTATTTTTCTCTGTAAAGTGGAAATAAATAGATAGGTAGATAGACAAACAGAAGATAGGTAGATAGATAATAGAAAAACAGATAATAGGTAAACACAGACAATGGAAGTTTTACAAGGCTCAGGTGAGATCATGAGTACTTATAATCGGCTGAAGATAGGGAATTTCCTACAAGGAAATGTTTGACTCCTGTCTGGCTTCCTTTGGGTACTTTCCTGGGGGTCAGCATTTGGGCGGCCCTAGACACTGAGGGATGACACATCTGACTGTTCAATCTTGGAAGCCAAGGAAGTCATGGCCAATGTCATAGCTTAGTGTCTCTCAACCATTCAAAAGTCTCTGACACTTTCCTACATGTCAACTAACTAGAATTTAAATAAAAACGCAAAATTTATACTAGGGAATCTCCTGAAATATTTTTAAATGGTCATTCCAGCACGTTTTTTGTAACAACATTGTTTTCAGTTTAAAAATACATCATTGGGAAGAAGGAAAGAGAGTTGGGGAGAGAGAGGGATGCAAAACTGGAGAGACTATTGAATACTGAAAACAAACTGAGGGTTGAAGAGGAGGGGGGAGGGGGAAAAGAGGTGGTGGTGATGGAGGAGGGCACTTGTGGGGAAGAGCACTGGGTGTTGTATGGAAACCAATTTGACAATAAACTACTTAAAAAATTACATCATTGGGGGGCCTGCGTGGCTCAGTCGGTTAAGTGATTTTGACTCAGGTCACAGGCTCAGGGTTCATGGTTTGAGCCTGGCACTGGGCTCTGTGCTGACAGCATGGATCCTGCTTGAGATTCTCTGTCTCCCACTCTCTCTGCCCCTACCCTGCTCTCTTTCTCTCTCAAAATAAATAAATAAACATTAATCATTTTTAAAATAAATTACATCTTTGAAATGATTTATTCCATTCATAAAGTTCATTTTTAATTAAATACTTACAATGTATAGACTAATTTTGAGCTTTTCTAAGGTAACTGCCACTAAGCATGTTTTGTTGGACACATTCGAAATGACAAGTTACTTTATGTTTAGGGATTAATGTATTTAAAAGTGGATGTGATACTATCTTCCAGGTTACAGCATCACTAATTGCCAAAAACTGCTTCCGGACGTGATGTGTGGCATCCTTGCCTCATGCATCATGAAAAATCATCTGGTTCTTCATCACACTTCTCAAGTCTGGCTTCCACGTGATGGGAGCGAGGGTTTCTGACTGCATTTCCTCCATGTGTCTGCCCATATAACGCAGGGTGGCTCTACGTAACCTCCATTTCCAATAAAACCAAAGCCAAATTGCAAAGAATCAGTCCTCTTTTGTTTCATTTTAATATTGTTCAATAATTAGAACCCAGGACATCTTGTGCTTTAAAAATAATTTGATTCAGATGAATGCCAAAGACGGATCTGCTGAGGAGCCCTGGGAGACAAATTTCCAAACCCTTTATTGGGTGGTTATGCTTCAGTGTCAGTATTTTCTTCTACTTTCCCTTCCTAACCAACCAGGCACCGTAAATGGACATAAAACAAGAAATGACAAGGGTGCCTGGGTGGCTCAGTCAGTTAAATGTCCAACTTGGACTCAGGTCATGATTTCGTGAGCTCCAGCCAGATGTCAGGCTCTGAGGTGACAGCTGGGAGCCTGGAGCCTGCTTCGGATTCTGTGTCTTCCTCTCTCTGCCCCTCCCTCACTTATGCAGGTGCTCGCTCGCACGCTTGCTCGTTCTCAAAAATAAACATTAACAAAAACAATGACAGCATCCGAGAACTATTTACGGTTGTTTAATGATCAAAAAACAGACATTGACTATCCTGTGTGACTAAGAAACTGAACCCCCACCGAGAGGGCTCCCCTGGGAAGCTCTAGCATCTCCCTAGAGAGCAGTTGTTAATTTGTTTCATTTACTTTTGAATAGCTAATATGGGTAGGTGGTTTCAGATGCAAAAACTACAGAAGCAAAGTGGAATTGCTGGGTCAAATGAATGGGCATTTATAATTTCAATAGCTGTGGCCAAATTGTTCTCCTGAGTACTTCTTCTAATTTACATGCTCAGGAGAAAGATTTCCGTGCTGTTTCTACATATCTTTGCCAACTCAGTATACTGACAACTATTTGATCTTTGTAGGGGGAAATCCCATGTTAATGCTAGTTTCAATATGCAATTCGCTTATTTCAGGTGAATTTGGGCATCTTTCCAAATGTCTGAGCCATTCAAATATTCCCTCCCTCCACCACCCGTGGCTTGTGTGTTGATATCCCTTGCTTAGTTTTTTTCTGTTGAAGATTGTTAGGTTTTTTTCTTGTTGATTTGTAGGAGCTCTTTGTATATATTAGAGAAATTAGCTGTCTGTATGATACTAACCACAAATCCTTTTTCAAGTTTGTTACTTGGATTTGTTTATGATAGCCTCTACCAGGCAGAGATTTGAAAAAAAAAAACAACTTTTTTGGAGTTAAATTTATCAAGCTTCTGTTTTAGGATGTATAGATTTTGTGTCATGACTAAGAAGGCCTCAGGGTGAGAAAACTGATTATTTAATTTATTGAAATTCTGAGGCACTGACACAGAAATAGACACCATCATCTCCTTGAGGTCCCGGGTTAGGGAGACCCTGGGCTTTCCTCAGCCTTTAGCTGGTGTAAGCTGATTTACTCCAATCACTGCACTGAATCAGAGCAAAGACTGAAACCAGGAGCAGGAAAGTCAACACAGAGTTGGTGTAGAATCAGCCTGCTCACTTTCCCTTCAGAGACTTTGCTGTCTCTCCATGAGGCACCCCCAGGTGGAGGGAAAGTTCAAAATGGGCCACCTTTCTGCATGCACCCTATTCCTGACTCTGCTGGGAAAGTGGGGAGAGAGGCTCCTATTGGCTGCAAAGAGGGGGGCATATTCTCTGCAGCTCAAGGAAACCTTGCTCTGGGGGGAAAGGAAGGGATTGTGAAGCCGGTGGGGGAGGGGCCTCAGCTACCTCCCCTTCCCACTGTCTTCTCTGGCCCTCCCCCTCCTGAAACCCCTTCCTGTCCCTTGGGAATGCCTGCCCTCAGTGCCCAGCGCCCTTCCCTTGAGCCACATCCTGAGGACTGGTTCCTTTCACCGATATCTGTGCTTCTAAGGAGCAGTAGCTTAGTTTACAGTGAGTTGTGTTTACCGAGAAGAGAAGCTCAAAACCTAAACTGCCGGGTCTGTCTCTCACTTGTGTGGGCCCAGCAATGTGTTCCCATGGTTACAGGTTTTTTTAAAAACTTGTCATTTTGAATGATTTTTCTAGGAGTGCCCCCTCCCAAATGGTTGGAGCTTCGGGCCTCCCCAATCCACGGCGGATGTACACTTAAGCAGCTGTGATGGCGGGACCTCAGGCAAACCAGAGGAAAAGCTCTCTTTGGGAGGGGGGACCTTCCTGCTCTCTGTAAAGTCTCCTCAAGCCATGAAGCCATCTCTGGGAGCAGCTCTCAGAGCACCCCGTCTTCCTCACCACCGTGTCACCAGTCCCTCGTGGGGAGCCATGGCACCGAATGGCTGCCGGAGTGAGCACAGGAGGGAACCTCACGCCCCAGCTGGGCCTGGCGTTACAGCCACCCAATACTGCTCGCCTTCCCCTCCTCAGCCCTTCTCAGAGGACGGCACGGAGAGAAGCCAATGCAGCCAGAAGGCACCTGCTCTTCCCCAGGCCCAGCTCCGCAGCCACTTCCTCCTGGCTGCAGCTGGAGGTGCAAGCGGCCCCTTGACTGCAGGGTGGTGATGGGGTGTCCTTGAGGTGTTCAGTGCTCTCCCGTCAGTGGTGCGTGTGTTGAAGTGTGAGCGGAAGTTTCTGAGTGGGAAGGAGAAGGGGAGCAATGTCCCACCGTCCACATACACTCACCTCCCTTTTCTCCCGCCCACACGTTCGGTGGTGTCCCCCTTCTTCCGTTTCCCTCTGTCACCCCTGCCTTTCTTTTCCCTTTAATTTTTTAAAATATTTATTTATTCTTGAGAGAGAGAGACAGACAGACAGACAGACAGAGCATGAACAGGGGGAGGGACAGAGACAGGGAGACACAGAATCTGAAGCAGGCTACAGGCTCTGAGCTGCCAGCACAGATCCCGAAGGGGGGGGGGGTGCTCAAACTCATAAACCGTGGGATCATGACCCTAGCCCAAGTCAGACCCAGCTGCCCCACCCCTGCCTTTCAAACCCATCCTGACTGGCAAGTCTTTCCAGATGATCGCCAGTGAATTAAAACCACATCTGACTTCTGTGTGGGAATTTTGGGTGATTTTGGACGTGATGAGCTCTGTTTGTTCATATACACCTATTTTTTCTGACTCCTCTGCCCTCTCCAAGGCTCTGTAATTCCTGTTCTTCATGTCCTGCTGCGGCCTCCTTCCTGGTGGAGACAGCCTCCCTCCTCAGAATGAAGGGGTGGGGTAAGGAGGGTGACCCTCAGACAGGGATCTGGGGGTGAGTGAAAACCAAGGGGTCTGTTACAAAGACTCCAAGAAAATGTTTGAAAGGTACATGGAGGGGCGCCTGGGTGGCTCAGTCGGTTGGGCGTCCGACTTCAGCTCAGGTCATGATCTCACGGTTCGTGGGTTGGAGCCCCGCGTTGGGCTCTGTGCTGACAGCTAGCCTGGAGCCTG
>NC_043706.1:36490259-36494885 GCF_006229205.1 Suricata suricatta
TTCCTTCCTTCCTTCCTTTCTCTCTTTCTCTCTCCACCCTTCCTCTCTCCCTCACTTATCTGGTTCACTTTTCTTTTCCCATTATAGAACCAATACATGCCCCCTGCAATAGCTTTGGAATATGCAAAACCAAAGAGTGTTAGCTCAGTGAATACAAGAACTTTGCTAATTCCCCATCATTTCTCCAGGGTCTATTGCAGTAAGTCCACTTACCTACCACTCACGTTAGGTAGATGCTAAAACAAATATTTGCTGATGACATGAATACTGCATGGCACCTGGCAGTACAACCTGGGCAAGACAGACAAGAGACTGTCCCCCTTGGAGTTTCTATAATTCACCAGTAACAGTAACCTGGCAAATGCCAGGGTATTTGCAAGTTCACCATGGCAGGGAGTTGGGGTAGAAACACCTGATTTGGGATATGGTGAGGAATCCAGGGAAGGCTTCCTCAAGTGAGCAGTACAGAGAGCTGAAGGTCTGGGCAGGAATTAGAGGGAGTGTGTTCCAGGCAGAGGGAACAGCATTTAGGGAGACCCAGAGGTAAGAGAGCCCTGGGGCGTGTGTGTGTGTGTGTGTGTGTGTGTGTGTGTGTGTGTGTTTATTTATTTGTTTTTGAGAAAGAGACAGATCTCACATGAGTGGGAGAGAAGCAGAGAGAGAGAGGGACAGCAAAGAGCCCAATGTAGGGCTTGACCTCACCAACTGCCAGATCATGCCCTGAGCTGAAGTCAGACGCTTGACCGACTGAGCCTCCCAGGTGCCCCTGCTGTGGTATATTTTGTACAAAAGAGGAAGGATCAGAGGGAACAAAGAGATGGGAGGCAGGCAGACAAGAGACTGTTAATATCAGGGGATAGAGGGGAGGGTGGTTTAGGCAAGGGCAGAGGCTGTGGCAACTATGGGCCAAAGAACAGGATTCCAGAAGTCCTCAAAAGGTAGACTGATCTCAGGGTGCCTGGCCGGCTCAGTTGGTAGAGCCTGAGGCTCTTGACCTTGGGGTTCTGAGTGGGAGCCCCACATTAGGTGTAGACATTACTTAAATATAAAACATTTAAAAAAAAAAGGTAGACTGGTCTTGGGGACAGAAAAGCTGAGGGGGCAAAAGAGAGAGAAGAGTCTAGAATGACTGCAGGTTTCTGGCCTGGACAATGGACTCAGTTTGGGGAAGAGGATCCTGACATTATGCAAACACTAAACAAAGTTCCTGGCTCTTCTTCTTATTCAAATGCACAGTTTGCTTGTGGTTCATAGTCAATGATGACTGTCAGAAGTGACAGGTGGCTCTTCCTGGTGCTCAGCTGGCTCTCATCCCCCCCCACCGCCAACTCTCTCTTTGCCAGCCTGCTCCTTCCTATCTGAAGGGCTCATCCCAGCCAGCCGTGGCTCTTGGTCTTTGGACTTTCTTCATGGTCCCTACTCCTCCCTTCACTCCCTAGTTCTTAAGAAAGCAGAAAATTTTCCTCCCTGGCCCGGAGCCCAACTGCCAGTCCAGGATTGCATGAACTCTCCCCACTGTCACCTGCTCCTTGCTCATGCCCGCATGGAAATGCCCCACCAGAGACAGGCTCGGCCACTCGCTCTCTTTCTTCTTCCTGCGGTTCTCTGCTAGCCTGTCAGGCTGCCCCCTCCTCCAGCTTTGGTTCTCTCACCTTTCTCATGAAGCTGTGACTTCTTTGAAAATCTTCCCAACCCTTCCAGGACCCCCTTGATTGTGTGTGAGTGTGTGTTCCTCACGTATGCACACACATAGGCAGACACATCCAGAGCCATGGGTCTGCTCCGACCCAGGCAAGTGGTCACTCGGCCCTGACACACAGATACCGAGGCACATACCCAGGTGTGGGCAGGGAGACGTGCCAGACTGGGAGCTCCCCAGGGCAGAGTGGGTCTGATTTATTCATTTCACATCTCCATAGCCTGGCACCCGGGAGGCTACCAGTAAATGTTTGTTGAATGGAAGAATGTGGCACATTTGGACACGTGCTATGCAGACCTCCCTTCAAGAAAGGACTTGCTGCCCAGTTGTGAGGAGAGTGGTGAGCTGAGGATTCTAATTATTAGCCTCTTCCAGAGCCCTGGGGCTGGGACTAGGGTGTGGAGAGCTAGGCACTTAGGACACAAAATGTAGAGACATGCTGACTGTCAAGGTTATGTGAGCACCTCCTGTCAGTGTATGCTCTAGGTACTTCCTCCCTCTCCAGCCTTGACCTTGAGGGCCAGTGGCTGAACACAGCAAGCAGTTCTAGGGCCTGGTCATTTCTGCCCAGTGCAGTCAGGGCCCCTGTGATGGGCAATCTTTGCTCCCGAGCTCCCTGATGGGCCAGTAGACAACTGTCTGATCTGCCCGATCCTGCCTCTGCCCACTTCCTTTCACAGAAGTCATACCCCAGTGATCCTTCTCCATCCCCACCTTTATCTCAGCAGGTGCTTCCTAGAGAAGCTGGCCTGAAGAACAGGTGCATCTAGAAGACAAAGAAGTACACACACACCCCTGTACCTCCTGCTCAGTCCTGAACCCGGTGTCCCTCCTGTACTAGATGCTTCATGAAGTTCTCCCTGGCCCGGAGCCCAACTGCCAGTCCAGGATTGTACAAACCCTTGCCACTGTCACCTGCTCCTGGATGGGGAGGAGATCCCCAAGTTGTCTGAACACCTGGTGGGCAGCCAGTGACTGTATATGTTGACCCAGCTAGAAGTCCCTAAGCTGGGATTCCCAAGGCACCTTTGAAGGCAACAACGGAGGCCAAAGAGCTGTTTCCATGGAACCCCAGTCTCATGGAATATATGCTTTTAGATGAGATAAGGCCACGAAGGTTAACTAAAAGGACTGATCTTTTTGTTTTGGCAGGAATGATATCAGTGCAGTGTGGTAACGCCGGGTTATCTTGGGGTGAGCAATAGTTCCCACTGGCAACTATGTATAAACATGTTTTTCACTGGGCAGAGTGGAGGCGGAAGTGAGCGGGAAGGTCGATGGCTTTGGGCTGTCATATGAAGTATCCTCAGGCAAATAATCCCACATCTCTGAGCCTCAGTTTCCTCACCTGTGGAAGCATAACAGGCCCTGGAGCCTGGGTTTTAAAAATCAGGTCACAAGATACCTCCCCTCCATTATTTCATTTGATTTTTTTCTTTTTTACTTTTTAATGATTATTTATTTTTTGAGAGAGAGAGGGAGACACAGAATCCAAAGCAGGTTCCAGGCTCTCAGCTGCAGCACAGAGCCCAATGTGGGGTTCAAACTCACAAACTTCGAGATGGTGACCTGAGCTGAAGTTGGACACCCAACTAACTGAGCCACCCAGGCGCCCCTCATTTGATTTCCACACTAATCCTGTGGCTACCTGGGCAGTAATCCCTATTATTCTGATTTGCCTTTCAAAGCCAGCCCAGATAAGCCCTTCTCCAATAAATGCTTCTCCCTTCCCCCTCCTCCTCCCTCATCCCCCCACCGTACCCCACCCCCAGGTTAATCATTCCATCATGGGGGCTGGGTGCCTCTGAATCTGGCATCTGGATCTTGCAGTTCCATTCAAAAACGACACCTTGCGTCAAGGGCACTGACCCCTCCTTATCCCTTTGGTTCCCCAGGGCTTGGCGGCTGTTCTAGGAATACCAAGCTTCTTCAGAAGCTTAATAGGTGGGCGGTTGTGTCTTCATCCTTGTCTCTAGTGACCATGCTGGCCAGAAGAATCCCAGAGCAGAGCCTGGTCCCCTCTGTAGAGGGCATCTCCCTCAGGAAACCAGTCCCATAAACAGCTGGTTCCAACACCAAAAAACTTTGAAATTACCTACCCTCCCTTGGACCAAATGTCATCTCACAAGTGGCCGGCCCAGAGCTGGCACGCAGTAGGTGCCTCCCTAATGTCAAATGCTAGTTCCCACCTCCTCCCCTCCCTGGCAGGTGAAGGTTGGCAAAAGGGAGACTCCAGATGGGTTTCCAGTTTCCAGCTTTATTTCAGCCGAGTAAAGGGGCACCACCACCACCCACTCCTCCCAGCACCTGCAGCCACTTTGTAATTTATCCAGAGTCTGTTCCTTGTTCTCGGGGGTTCTAGGTGGCCTTCTCCTTGGGAGGAATTTGACGGGTGTGGCAGCAGCTGGGACACTGGCAGGGTGGCGATAAATAGCAAGGATTTAGAGCACCTGGGCAAGTCACTGCACCTCTCAGGGCCCCATGGTCCTCATTCTGTGAAATGGGGGTAATAACAGCACTTCCTCATTGGGTTGGAAAGAGGCTTGGGCCAGGAAATACTTGTGCAGTGACAGGCGGAACAAGTTAGAATAGTCATCTTTACGATCATCTCCAAACACTGTTCCCGCTGGCAGGTCAGAGGCAGAATGGGGCAGGACCCCTCCAGAGCAGCTGAGCCGGAACTCCCAGCCTAGAGTGAGCCCAGGGGCTGCCCTGGAAGACACGAAGTGTACTCCCTGCTGGCCAGGGCTGGGGTGTCCTGGGCCCTTGCTTAAATTTTGGGATGGAGGATCCAAGTGGTTCATTGTTTGCAAAGCACAGCTTTCCCTGGGCGCAGAGTCTGCCAGACCTTCGTGGTGATGAAATGTGCCCACTCTGGGTGGAACCAGTCAACCATGGCCGTGGCCGCCCCGCCCCGCCCTGCTGGA
>NC_043706.1:36494985-36612955 GCF_006229205.1 Suricata suricatta
CCCTCAGACTGGGGCTCCCTGAGGGCAGGGCTGTGTCTCCCCCCTCAGACTGGGGCTCCCTGAGAGCAGGGCTGTGTGTACTCCCCCCTCAGGGGCTTCCTGAGGGGTGTGGTCAGCTCTAATTTTTCTGTATCAAGCCCCCAGCAGCCAAGAGTCACTGTGTACCTCTTCAGGGGAACTTTTGGACTCACTGTCAGGAACAGACTTGGTGGCCTCCTGGGGTTCCTCTGACATCAGAGGAAGATACCGGGCATAAACTCTCTCATGTTTCTTTTGTGTTCCTTTTTCTTCTTGCCTTTACCCTCTCACAGTCCAAACCCAACGCTTTGCAACTCTCTCTTCCTCTTCTCCCACCCATCCCACATTGAGTCCATTTCTACTCAGCCCTTTGGTCCCCTGTTCTAGCCTTGAACCACCCTGGTACTTATTGACCAGGGAGCAAAGGTGGCAGAATTGGACAGTGCCGGTGAAACCAGTGACCAAACAGACGGCAGGAGGACTGGCCATCTTCCCGCTGGTCACCTCCGGCTCATGGCTGACTGAAGTGCAGCAGGTCTCACTTTGGCTCTGTCGTCAGTGGGCTCCGGGGGCCCGAGACCTGGCTTGTACAGTGCCCAGGGGGGGATAACAGCTGATACCCGGCTGGGGCCAGGAGAGGTGCAGGCCACCGCCTGCGGGAGATTCTGCCGACGCCTGCCTCCCCTTACAGTGCCGGGGACTCTGAGGTCACTGCCCTAGCAGCCAGGGTGACTCCTGTGTGACCTGGCAGCCCCTTCAGCTGTCCCTGGCAGCGGCAGTTATTGTTTGCAGAGTCTGTCCTTCGGACTGTGGGTGTTAAAGAACGCTGATTTTTCTCAAACTTTTCCACCAGAATGGTGCCTAAAGGGGGCCAGACCACATTCCCCTGAGGGCCTTGGCTCAAAACAGCCAACTCAAAGCCCTAGTTGGATCTCAAGTGTTCTGTTTTTCTAAAACCCACACATAAATTTTGCATTCTATTCCATCATATCTGTGTTTAATACAAAAATAATATTTTCCTCACATTCTTTGAGTCAAGTGGATGTTGCAGGAAGATGGGGCACATTTATCTTTGGCTTTGCTGCCAAAGCAAAATGGTGGGCACAGTGGGGCCAGCAGTGGGAGCCTAGAGCAAGTGGCATAGGGCCCTGGTAGCCTCTGATTCAGTCCTTGTGCAAACTTGCCCCCCAGCCTCGACTGACAAAGAAGGCTCTCTTCCTTCCTGTCCCCCTCACCCAGGTATTCCAGTTGAAGGTGACTTGGCTACTTGAGGGTGTGAACAGGGTTGGGTGAAGGGTGTGGAGTGTGCTTCCCGTGTTCAGGGTTCTGTGGCTCTTTCTTCCAGAGAGCGACTTGGCTCTGTTTTCTTGGAGAGGAACCTCATTAATGATTTAGGCAGTTAATGAATCCATGGATAGTTGGGGATGTCTGTCACATCTGCCTTCAGAAGACCTTGTCATGCCCACAAACCCGGCCACTTGACAGGTGTGGGCATAGGACACGGCTGTTCCCAGCAGAGGTCAGGAGAGTGTGAGCCCCAAGGGGGAGGGTCTGTGAGCCTGCTCCCCTGTGTCCACTCAGTCCCAAGACCCAATATCTCTCTCCCCCAAATGCTTCTCAAATCCATTTCAATTAATTTTTTTCCAGTTATTGGGGTATAACTGACATACAACACTGTGTTTTAGGTGGACAGTACATAACAACCAGACTTACATACATTGTAAAGTGATTTCCACAGTAAGTTTCAGTTAACATCCATCATCTCCTATGGATATATAAAAAAAGAAAAAAAGTCTTTCTTGATGAGAATTCATGGGATCCACTCTTTTAGGAACTTTCAAACATAGCATAAGTCATGTCGACTGTAGTCACCATGCTGCGCATTCCATCTCCACGGCTTACCTAGGCTTACCTACCTCATAACCGGAAGTTTCTACCTTTCAACCACCCTCCTCTAATTCTCCCTCCCTGCCCCGCCTCTGGTAACTACCAATCTGTTTACTTTTTCTGAATTCTTTTCTTCTTCTTCTCCTTCAAGATGTGAGAATGCACAGTGTTTGTCTTCCTGTCCAAGTTATTACACATATAGCATGACGCCCTCCAGTTTCATCTATGTTGTCACAAATGGCAGACTTTCTTTTTTTATGGCTGAATAATATTCTGTTGTAGCTCTACCCAGCCCTCCATCAGTGGACGCTCAGGTTATTGCCGTGTCTTGGCTAGTACATAATGCTGCAATTCACATGGGGGTATGGATACCTCATATATTCAGATACATTCTCAGAAGTGGTGTTGCTGGGTCATATGGTATTTCTATTTTTAATTTTTGGAGGAACTGTCATAGTGTGAAAACAGTGTGGAAACAGAGTGGCTGCAGCTGCTTACAATCCTACCAGCGAGGCACAAGGGCTCCCTTTTCTCCACATCCTTGCCAGCATTTATCTCTTGCCTTTTCAATGACAGCCATTCTAACAGTCCTGAGGTGATGTCTCATTGTGGTTCTGATTTGCATTTCCCAGGTGACTAGTGATGTTGAGCACCTTTTAATGCACCTGTTGGCCGTTCGTATCTCTTTGGGAAAATGTCTATTTGGGTCTTTGCCTATTTTTTAATTGGATTATTTGTGGAGTTTGGTTTTCTTTTGCTTTTTTTTTTTTTTTTTTTTTTGGCTATTGAAGCATGTAAGTGTTATGCCCAGATTTTAATATCTCCCCCCAAAACCAGAGACCGCCAGGGAGACCGAGTGACGCATACAAAAGCAAAGGGCTTTATTACGGGCTTAGGCTCTCCGGGGCCTAAACTCGGGCTCACAGACTTTACCAGCGTGGTGGATCCATGCTGAGAGCCCCGAACAAAGGTGGGGTAGGGCTTTTATGAGTTTGGGAAGGGGGAGTTACAGGAAATTGTGACATAGGTACAGTGATCCAATCATTATTACACAATATTATTGACAGCAGGTTTATCCAATTACAACATTTAGAGTGTTAACCAATTACAGAGTGGACCCAGGACCCAGGACCCTCATGTAGGGTGTAACTAGCTTAAACAATAAGTGATTACCTATAGCTTCTATTTCTAGGCCTGCCCTTAGGAATGTTAAGGGTATTACAAGGGTGGTCCCTCTTGCCTTGGGTAATGTGTGCCCTTCTATTGTCTAATGATTAGAGTCAGTTTGGTTCAGACCTGTGTCCTTACATAAGTTCTTGATACATTTTGGATATTGGATATTGGACATTGGATATTTGACTTGCGGATATTTTTCTGTCCATCCCTGTAGGTTGTATTTTCATTTTGTTAATATTTTCTTCAAAATAATCTTTGAATCTAGGACACCTGGGTGGCTCAGTTGGCTAAGCATCTGACTCTTGAGCTTGGCTCAGGTCATGATCTCATGGTTTGTGAGATCCAGCCCTGGGTTGGGCTCCGTGCTGACAGCTAAGAGCCTGGTTGGGATTCTTTGTCTCTGACCCATTTGCTCTCCCAAAATAAATAAACATAAAAAAAATAATCTTTGACTCATCTCAAAATCTTATCTCATTCTTTTTTTAATGTTTATTTTTAATTTTTTAAAATTTTTTAAATTTTTTAATGTTTTTTATTTTATTTTTGAGAGACAGAGACAGCACAAGCAGGGGAGGGGCAGAGAGAGAGAGGGAGACACAGAATCTGAAGCAGGCTCCAGGCTCTGAGCTGTCAACACAGAGCCCGATGTGAGGCTCGAGCCCACGAACCTTGAGACATGACCTGAGCCGAAGTCTGACGCTTAACTGACTGAGCCACCCAGGTGTCCCATTAATGTTTATTTATTTTTGAGTGAGAGAGTGCGAGTGGGGGAGGGGCAAGAGAGAGATGGGCGACAGAGGATCCAAGGATCCTAAGTGGGCTCTGTGCTGATAGCTCAGCTGACTGAGCTACCCGTGTGCCCCTTGTCTCAGTCTTTTGCTTAAAACCCTTTAAAGGCCTCTCCCTAGATTCCAGAAAAAGTCCAACCTGTATGACTATTTCTAATCTCATCTCTTTCCTCTCTCTCAACTCTGGCATCCCTTTTCTATCTTCCTTCAGAGGCTCTGCACATACTGTTCTCTCTCAGTGGAAAACACGTATTCCCTCATCCCAACCCCACACTCCTCCCCAAACCAATCTGACTCTTACTCATCCTGCACATTTCTGTTTCCTCTGCTCAGCTTCCCAGGGCCCCAGGCCTGGGGGACATGTTCTGCCTCAGGCTCTCTGGGTACCTCCCCTTACAGCAGCTGGATGATGCCTTTGTGATGTTATCTAGTGCTCTATTTTCTCAGGGGTGGGCCATGACAAAACAGGAAGCAGAAAAGTCTCTGACCTTTTGTGTCTATACCTCAAGCTCTTAGGGGAACTACCAGGATGTGGGCCTAAAAAATAGGAAAAACATTAAAAAACAAAAAAAACCCACCAAGCACATGAAAAGATGTCCATCATCCCCTAATTATTAGAATCACCAAGAAAACACAAACCTTACATTTCAATGAAATACCACCTTACACCCATTAGGACAGTTACCATCAAAACGCAAACAAAACAAACATTGGTGAAGCTGTAGAGAAACTGAGACCCTGTGCACTGTTGGTGGGAGTATAAACTGGCGAAGTAGCTGCGGAAAACAGTCCAGCAGTTCTTCTAAAATTTAAAAATAGAATTGCTGGAAAGAGCAATTTCATTTCTGGGTATAAACCCCAAAGAACTGAAAGCAAGGTCTCAAACTGGTACTTGTACACCCGTGCTCAAAACAGCGTTATTTACAATAGCCAGAGGGTGGAAACAACCGACTTGTCCATTGATGGATGAATGGATGAGCAAAATGTGGTCTATACCCACAATGGCATATCACTCAGCCTTAAAAAGGAAGGAACTTATATATACACTGTAACACGGATGAATCTCGAGGATGCTAAGTAAAATAAACCACCCGCAAAAAAGTAAATACTGTATGATTCCAATTACATGAAAGGCTTAGAGTAGTCAAATCATGGAGACAAAAAGTTGATGGGGTGCCTGGGTGGCTCTGTTGGTCAAGCATCCAACTTTTTGCTTTAAAATTTTTTTAAACATTTATTCATTTTCTTGAGAGACAAAGAGAGACAGTATGAGTGGGGGAAGAATGGAGAGAGGAAGACACAGAATCCGAAGCAGGCTCCAGGCTCTGAGCTGTCAGCCCCAGAGCTCAACTCACGGCTCCAATTCACAAACCGGGAGATCATGACCTGAGCTGAAGTCGGTCACTTAACCAACTGAGCCCCCCCAGGTGCCCCAAATATCCAACTCTTGAATTTGGCTCAGATAATGATTCCAGGATCGTGGAATCGAGCCCCGCTTCAGGCTCTGTGCTGAGCATGGAGCCTGCTTAAGATTCTCTCTCCTCTGTCTCTCTGCCCCTTCCACTGTTCACACACATTCTCTCTAAAATAAAAAGTAAATAACTAAATAATTAAAGTAAATGTTGGTAGTCAGGGGCTGGGGTGAAGGGAGAATGGGGAATTATTATTTAATGGGGACAGCATTTCAGATTTACAAGATAAAAAGAGGTAAGACAGTAGATGGGGATGGGGTGCAATGATGTACATGTATTTAGTACCACTGAGTTGTACACTTCAAAATGGGTAGGATGGTAAATTTTATGTTATGTGTATTTTTATTTAAAAAAATGGAGGAAAAAAGTAAGGACCCCTCTCCGCCTTCATGGTAGATGGTACTTTCCAAAACTGGTCACGTGCTATTTCTTCCCCACATGCTCTTCCTGAAGAGGCAGAGTCTTTTCCCTCATCCCACTGAACCCAGGTGGGATTTGGTGAGTGCGGGGATGGGCCGAATGTGGTGCAAGTGTCTCCATTTGGCTTCCCAGGCTAGCTGGTATGGGGGCGCACAGCTTTTCTCTCTCTCTCCGCGCTCACCCTTGACAAGCAGCCAGCAACTTGTGAAAAAGCATAGGCCACACGCAGGTGTGGTAGGTCTCAGCCAACAGCCAACATCACATTCCAGATCTGGGACAGAGGGCGACCCTGTAGATGATCCACTCAGCCTTCAAGCCACCCTACCTGATGTGGGGTAGAGTGGAGGTGTCCTCCCGGGCCCTGCCCGAATTGCAGCTCTGTGAGCGAAATAAATGTGGTTATTTTAAGATGCTAAATTTGGGGAGTATTTTGTTATACAACCAAAGTAACTGGACTGCGCAGACCCCATCCTTTCCTTGACGTGAAAAATACTTCTCCAGGGCTAGAAGAAAGGAGGAGAGATTGAAAGGAGTTGATGGAAGAGGAGGCAGGAGCAATAGAGGATGAATGCATTCTCTTTTTGCTCCATTTCAGGAGGTACTTGAAATAGATGTTGAATTATAAAGAAATAAAGAACATTATCTTTCTTGCCAGTACAAGAAGTTGTAGGTGGGACTCTCTCTTTCCACACAGAATGGGGATTGCCTATTGACCTATTTGCATCCTTGACCCCATTCCTGTCATTTTCTGGGTCCCCTGAGAAGTCAATAAATATAGGTCAATGAACCTATGAATGAGTGGTGAATGAATGAAACCCAAATCCTATCATGGAGCTTTCAGAAAAGTCTTGGTCATTTATTCAGAAAACATTCATCCAAAGTCAAGCTTCCTTTTATAAATGAAGACACAGTGAATGCCCTAAGGCCTTGTGTCCCAAGGGCAGCAGAGCTGACCCAGAACTCAGTCTCCAGGAGCCCAGCTCATGCTCCACACCCCCTCCACTGGCCCTGACTACTACCAGGCCAATCAGACCCTGGAAAGGATAGACTAGGAGGGAGTCTTCACTATCTCAAATCATGACCTGACAAAATCTACTGGCTGGTTTGGTCCCAGTCCCTCAAGGGCAAACAGAAGATACAGAGAAATTACCAGAAAGGGAGCCCTTGGGCCACCTGAATGGCTCAGTCGCTTAAGTGTCAGACCCTTGATCTCAGCTCAGGTCTTAACCTCAGCCCAGGGCTTGATCTCAGGGTTGTGAGTTCAAGCCCCACATTGAGCTCTCACTGGGTGAGGAGCCTGCTTAAAGAAAGAATGAAAGAAAGAAAAAAAGAGAAGAAAGATACCTCTTTGTGGGCTGGTGGCTAGGACCAGTAGGAGGTGCTGTGCAAGAGTATCTGACATACAATAATCACTCCATAAATATCTGTTGTGTTGAATTGAATAGAACTAACCACCAAAATAAATACAGAATTGCAAACTTGTATGGTAAGTGCTATGAAAGAAGCTTTCAGGGAGATGTGAGGGCTTTCAAAAGGGGTCATGACTTCCTTCTGGTGAGGCCTCTGAGGGGGTAGTGTCCGAGCTGAGCACTGACTGGTAGGGTTGAGCATGTGGGATGGAGTGAGGGGAGAGACTGCACGGCGTTCTAGGCAGAGAAAACGCTTTATACAAAAGCCTCAAGATGACAGAGAACTGAGATTGTCGGAGAAACAAAGAGAATGTCAATGTGACCATTGCAGAGAGAGGAAGGCAGAGTGTGACAGTGACACAAAAAACAAGGCTGATAAAGTAGGGAGACACCAGACAAAGACGACATCTCCCAGGTAGCCTTGAAGTGAGAAGTGATCTTGTGACTAACTTCTAGCCCTTGATATATAAGCAAATGTGTGCCTGGCTCTTTAAGAAATCTCCCCGAAAGTGGTGAGGAATGGGGAACATCTCTTCTTCCCTTCCTCCTTCCCCAGAGAATGGGGACAACATGGCTGGAGCTCAAGTGGCCATCTTGAACCAGGAGATGATTGGAAGATGATGACCTTGACTGCTTAGCTTCAGGAGCTCAAAGGAGAAATCTGGTTTAGAGATGAAAATTTGAGAGAGGTCAAGCTGTGGTTGGTTGTTGAAATCTTGGCAGGCACTTGATGGCCTAGGGGGAAAATATGGAATGAGAAAAAAGATGGCCTAAGGATGAACCTTGGGAGAAAACCAACATTTACAGAAAACAGAGCTAGCCGTGGGGTCTGGAATAGCAGATAGGACTCCAGTTAAAGGTTCCAGGCTCCATGGGTCCCGCTGCTGGAGCGCCAACATCTCCGTCTGGCACTTTGTTATCTGCAACTGACAATACTCTCAGGGGTCTATTTGTCTCCAAGGGCCAGGTCCTGAGGTTAAGCATGGAGTGAGAGAGGACTGGAGCCTTGTAGTCTAATCCATCCACAAATCTCATGGCCAGAGGGGCTCTATTATAACTGGTACAGCACATTCCTCTCCAGGAATGTCTTTAAGGATTTTGCAAATTATCCACCAGCTCCCCCAAGCACAGAACAATAATGCGTGGTGGCCCTGCATTTGAGTAGCTAAGTGTCCCCTAGAGGTGACCCTTTATCTGACAAAGAAGGTCAGTTATCTTCCATTTCAGAAAGAAAGGAAGGAGAGAAGGAAGGAAGGAGATAAGGAAGAATGGAAGGAAGAAAGGAAGAAAGGAAGGAAGGAAGGAAGAAAGAAAAAAAGAAAAAGGAGGGAGGAAGAAAGGAAAAGAGGAAAGTATAAAAGGAACAGAAATAAAGACAGACAGACTATCCTGCTACACCTGAAAAGCGTGGCCAGGTGCGCAGGAGGAAATCCAGGAGAGGGAAGCCATGCACATGCCAACGTGCTGCAAGCGGCAGGTAAGGTGAGGCTGGAAGGTGACAGCATCAGGATGTCAGGGCTTCCGGAGGGCTGTGTGAATGGGATTAGCACCCTTATAAAGGAGGACCAGAAAGCTCCCTGTGCCCATGCCCCATGTGAGGACGCAGTGAGGAGATGGCCATCTATGAACCAGGAGCAGACACTCACCACACACAATCACCTTGATCTCAGACTTCCAGCCTCCAGAACTGTGAGACATAAAGTTCTGTTGTTTATAAGTCACCCAGCCTGTGGTATTTTGTTACAGTTGCCTGAGCCGACTAACACACCTGGACTTAACAACACTGAGGTCTGTCCTCCGAGAGGACCGCTTCAGGGTAGATTCTGCCCTGGAATGGGTGAGGGGGAACAGGGTCAGGGGCTGTCTCTGGGGGCACTGTGGGGTAGTGTGGACACCCAGGGCTTTAACGCCAGGCCAGAGGCTGGATGGAGGCCTGGCCCTGGTGTTACCACCTCGCTGAAGTGAATTGATGAGTCTAGGCATGTAGCAGGAATTGAGGATATTGTCATTTCTTTCCTTCCCCCTTTTTCTCATAGAGATGCCCATGGGCAGTTCATGTTCTCTGAGCCTTGGTTCTTGCTTCTGAAATAAAATGACCAGCTCGGGGCACCTGGGTGGCTCAGTGGGTTCAGCGACCGGCTCTAGATTTCGGCTTACATCATGATCTCACCATTCATGAGTTCGAGCCCCACACTGGGCTCTGTGCTGATAGAGCAGGGCCTGCTTGGGATTTTCTGTCTCTTTTTCTCTCTGCCTCTCTGGTGCTCTGTCTCTTTCAAAACTAAACTTAAAAAAAAAGAAAGAAATGCCCAGCTCCATTGCTTCCCTTCCTCCAGTAGGTTAGTCTAGAAATGTTCTCATGGGTATGGCAGACAGAGCCAGAGCTGCACATACAGAGAGAAAGAGGGAGAGGGAGAGAGAGAAAGAGAGGGAGGGCGAAAGAGACAAGCTCAAACTCATAAACACTGTTTGAGGCTTTGCTGGTATCTCATTTGCTGACACCCCCTGGGGCAAAGCAAGTCACGTGGCCAAGTCCACACAGAGAGCGGGAAGGCATTGCAGGTCACACAGCAAAAGGCAGAGATCCAGGGCAAGACGTATTGGGGCCATTTTTCAGTCTACCATGGCAAGTAACCCAGGGCCGGAGTGCATGGCTAAGAGCTGAGTAAAATACTAGAACACCCCATGAATCCCCGTCTTCCCTGCCATTTCCCAGAACCTGTGACACCTGACAATTTGGGGAAACTGAGCTGGAGTGCTAGGAGGCGAGTGGCTCAGGTGGCTGGGAAGAAGAAGAAGAAGACTGTCAACTAAGATTAAACTTAGCTTCCAGGACAGAAAATCCCAAAGAGCAGGGGGCTAAGTGACGTAAACCAAGCCCAGAGGGGAGTGGCTCAGGGCTGGTATGGAAGCACCACGACGGTCGGAACACAAGCCTTCCTACGCGGTCGATCTGCTTCCTGAGCACAACTTTCACCTCATGGTCCAAAGGGGCCATTTAAACTTCTGTCATCACATATAATATTCCAGCAACGAGAAGAAGTAAGGGCTGAAAAAGCAAGTAATGTCTTCCTCTAAGGGCGATTCCTAGAGGCTGTGCACACTAACTGACTCTATCCTGTTGCAAACACTGTGGCCATTCAACCCTTCCGACATCGTAACGGCATTTTTAACTGGTTATATACCTGGTCATCTGAAAAGTGCATGGCCCAGCCTTTTGCAGTTAGATGTGGTCATGTGACTGACTTCCAAACAATAGAGTGTGAGTAGAAATGATATTTACAGCACTAGTTGTGACCATAAAGCGAACAAGGATGACCTTTCTTTCTCCTTTCTCTCCTTCCCACTGGCTGGGATGTGGATGTGATGGCAGGAGCTGGAGCAGCCATGTTATAGGATGAGATGAGGGTCTTACATTGAGAATGATAGAGCAACGAGAGAAGGGTCATAGACCACCTACGTGGCTTTTAAATGAAAAATAAATGCAGTGGCACCTGGGTGGTTTCGTTGGTTGAGCTTCTGACTCTTGATGTTGGCTCAGGTCATGATCCCAGGATCGTAGGACCAAGCCCCACGTTGGGCTTTGTGCTGAGTGTGGAGCCTGCTTAAGATTCTTTCTCTCTTCCTGTGCCCGTCTCCCTGGTTTGCACTTGCTCACTCTTTCTGTCCCTAAAATACATTCAAAAAAATAACATTAAAAATGTATTTCTCCATTAGTTAGGTAACTACCATTTGCATCTCTGTTTTAGTAGTAAAACAGTATCCCATTTAGTATACAATTCTCAGTCAGCTCTTTTAAAAAATGTTTATTTATTTTGAAAGAGAGAGTGAAAGTGTGTGCACATACGTGAGCTGGGGAGGGACAGGGAGAGGGGGACAGAGAGAGGATCCCAAGCAGGCTCCACTCTGTTAGTGCAGAGCCTGATTGGGGCTCAAACCCATGAACCATGAGGTCATGACCTAAGCTGAAATCAAGAGCCTGATGTTTAACCGACTGAACCACCCAGGCGCCCCTAGTCAGTTCTTATCATAAGGCTGCACTGTGTCAAGCAGGCTTGGGAAATAAGGTCTTTATTCTGGGCAGCTATGTGCCCAAGTAATAATTAGGGGTGTATTACAGGAAAAACTATTAGTTCCAGACATTGGAAGAATAATGGCCACAGCCAGAGTGTCTGTCTCCCCAGAGCCAGAGACCATGCCGGCCACTTTGCCTCCATGTCCTTCTGGAATTCTCACAGCCACCCCGAGGTTGGGTATTAGAGTCCTGGTTTTATTGTATTTTATTTTTTAATGTTTCTATTTACTTATTTTTGAGACAGAGAGAGAGAAAGAGAGAGAGAAGGTATGTGTACTTAGTGCACTCACTAAGAGGGGAGAGGCAGAAAGAGAGAGAGAGAGAGAGAGAAACCTAAGCAAGCTCCACTCTGTCAGCCCAATGAGGGGCTGGTGCCCATGAACCTTGAGATCATGACCTGAGCCGAAATCCCAAGTCGAACACTCACCTGACTGAGCTATCCAGGCACCCCTAGAGTCCTGGTTTTAGAAGTGAGAAGATTGAGGCCCAAGAAGTCCAGTGACCTGACCAAGGTCACACAGCTCTTAGGAGTAGAACTGGGATTCAAAGTTCTGTCGAGGCTGGACTAGGCTGGAGCTTCTAAACGAGGGTGTCTTCAAGCGTGCTTCCTGGTATAGCAGCTTCAAGACAAGAACTCGTTAGAAGACCAAATTGTCCTAGAAGTCACACACTCTGGGGGTCTGGCCAGCAGCAGGTGTTCAAAATGCCCTCTAGGGGACGTGGACGCACCCTGGAGTCTGCACACTTGAGGACACGCACTGGGAGCCCCTGGTCCTGCTCCAAACCTGGAAACAGGGCCCCCCGCCCTCACCTCCTTTCTCCCCAGACACAGCCAGCCCCCAAGACAGACTTGACCCTGACCGGACCCAAGCTGTAGTTGGTCTGCCCTCCCCACCCCTGGAACTTAGCTGGTGCGGGCAACGTCTCTGCCAGAGGGGACATGGCTCTGCCTTCTCCTTAGGAGACTCCTCTTCCTGAAGGCAGTGGGTGGAGAGAGGTCTAGCTGTGGTGTTGGGCCCGGAGGCCGTTATGTGGTTTAGGGGTGGAAGGGAGAGGTCTGCACTATCTTGGGGTCAAGGCTTCTGGGCATCTGACATTTCCTGTTGAACACACAGGATCACCCATTCATTCTCTCTCTCTGTCCCTCTAGTTCCAGGACACTGCTGGCCAGGGTGTGGTTGGTTTTCAGAGGGGAGCTGAGGGGTCGGGGGGCTGGGAGTCTATGGCATAGGCTCTAAGGAGTTTGGGCATTTCATGGGCAGGCCGTGATGGGGATGACAATGACTACCATGTGTATAACGTATTTACTCCAAGCTAGACTGTTTTTTGAGCTCTCTGTATGTTACTAATTCATTTACTCTTACGACCCTTTGAGTGAGGTGCTATTATTATTCCCATGTTAGATGAAGAAATGGAGAGATTAAGCAACCTGTCCGCTGTCACACAGCTGGTAGTTGACGGGGTGAGCTCCGCACTCAGAGGATGCAGCTGCACGTCCACGCCCTTAGCTGCTGAGCTCTTCACCTCCAGACGATAGTAAAGATGTTTACGGGGATTTTTATATTCTAGGCACTGTTGCAAGTGCTTTGCGTATAAAAAAGTGAGACGCTCTTACCATTGCAACAACTGAGATATTTCCAGCAGACATTTGGCGTTGGTGGATTAAACATTTGTGGTTTGGGTTATTTTTTATGACTCTGTGTGTGTGTGTGTGTGTGTGTGTGCGCGTGCACACGTGTGTGTGTGTGTGAGCGTGTGTGTGCGCCTGTGTGGGTATGTGCATGTGTGCATCTTACCAGAAGTGGGAAAGGCAAGGCCAGAGATTGCTGCTCTTCCCGTGGTGTCATGTTCTAAAATGAACCTGTGCATCACACTTGTGGTTCCCGGAGAAAAATAAACCGATCCCCACTACCAGTCAAAACAACAATATTTGTGCAGTTCTGGTAATAACCACTGGAACCCACCCTCCTTCTGGCTTGCTGGCAGCGCCTGGTCCTCTGCTCCCTCTCACTCACAGGGCCCCTGCAGCCTTCTTTCCATGAAGCTCCTGTTTTTGGACTCACAGCAGCTCCCTGTTCAGGGCTCACCTCCTCTGGGAAGCCTTCTTGGATTACCTCCACTCTGGGCAGGACTCATTCCTTGAGTACTTGATAAAGCTTTGTTTTCCCTCTCTTCCTTTGACCTCTGGGAAACAAGACCTCATAGTTCTCACTCTGCTCCTATAACTGAGCTTTCTATGCCTCTTCTTCTCCTCCTCTAAGTTCAGTTCTTCCCTTCTCTTCCTTCCTTCTTTTCCCTTCTTTCCCTTTCCCCTTCCCTTTCCTTCCCTCCCTTTCTTTGGCATTTCTTTCTAGTCCTGCCCATTTCTGGTTCTCTGCCTTTGCTCTTGAAGGTAGGCACATGGTCTACCTTCCCTCTTCCTCACCTGTTAACTGGGGTCCTTGTGCCTTGATCCAGCCTTTCCTGATTCCCCCAGGTCTGACTGCATCACCTCCTCTTCTCACTGGCCATGCCTCTCCACCATCTAATCAGCCCCACTGGTACAGGCATTTGAATCTCTTGACTTATTTGGCATCCATTTAAATATGTATTGAGAGCCCATCATGTGCAAGGCTTACTTCCTCCTTTACCTGGAAAACTTGTATTCATGCTGCAAAGATCACCCAGAAAATATCTCCTCCTGCCTTGACCCCCTTTTCCGCAGCTGGGCAGGTGTCCCCTCTGCTCCCGTGTCTCCTGCACAGTTGAAGTGTGGTTAACACGTATGTGATGACGGTGCCCTGCTCACTCTGCACTTACGCTCCCATGTCCTCTGCAGACCCTGGGCCACATGTGCTGAGGAGTAAGCTCCTCCGTGCTCAGACAGCAGCCCTCAAGTGGTGAGAAATGGGATTGGGGTCCTATATCTGGGCCTCCTTGCCCCTCAGGGCAGGCAGCTGGGAGCCAGGCTCCACCCAGGCTTGAATTCTGCGGTGGGATGGGGCCCTCACCTGCCCCTCAACTTCCTGTATGCCTCCCCTGGTTTACTTCTTGACTGGGGCTTTCTGGAGCCACTTCCCAAATAAACTTGCAGGCAAATCCTGTCCCGTAATCTGCTCCTGGAGAGCTCAGCTACAGAAAGTAAAGCATAGAGAACTTACTCTGTGCCGGGTAAGTTCTGGATTTGCATGAAGTAACTTCATCTATACCACAGCCTGCCTCATGAGGCAGATGTTGCTACTATCATCATCACATTGATGTTGTCATTTGCATTTCACATATGAGGAAACTGAGGCACGGGGAGGTCAAGGAGAGCCAACAATTGTCCCGCTTTTCCTGGGACTAAAGCATGTCCTTGGAAGCAGCAGTTTCTGGAGACCTGGGACCCGTTGGCCACCCCAAGGCGAAGTGACCTGCCTACGGGTATAACAGGGGTGAGTTAGCAAGATGGAATTGAGGCCAGACAAGTGCTCCTGGGGACAAGCTCTGGGCCACTCGTGAGCTGCTCTGCTCCGTGGGCCTTTTAGAGAGACCTTCCGTACCTGAGTCTGGGGCTTGCACTTTGTACTTTTCCTGTGTCCCTAAGTTTTGCACTGAGGAGTTGTTTCCCATTGGAGTTGCATGTGGGGATGATAAGAAAACACAGGAGAGAGACCAACCCGCACTCAGGGAGCCCCTAGTCAGATGGGGGGAGACCCGGAGCTCCCAGTCTGATAGAGTTTCCTGTGGGGCACAGGGTCGATCCCTTCCTCCCCGACTTCTCTGCAGGGCCCAGAACGCCCTTGGGAGGCCTTCCCCCCTTCCTTCGCTCTGCTGTCCCCAGCCAGGCAGAGGCAGGCAAGGGTGGTGACGGAGTGACTGGCGCTGGCCTGGGTCTCCACTCTTGTTACCCTGGAGCAAGAGCTGGAGCCTCTCCTGGATCAGGGAGGCTGGGGTGAGTCCTCCATGATTTTAGTGCAGTGTTCTGAGCCCCTGTCCCCTCGCTGGGCTGCAGTTTGGCTCAGGTAGTGGGGGGTGGGGACTGATGAACCATATGCTTGGATCAGTTGGGTCGTTGAAGGAAGCAGACCGCATTTCCCGAGGGTTCATTGCAGAGAGTGTAACGAAGGGAGAGTGTGGGCAGGGCTGGGTGATGGTGCAGATCCCCGGATTGGGCAACATGGGGAGTCATTATCAACCCTGGTCCCGAAAGGGCGGGGCGGGAGTGATGTTGTTACTAGAACCCAGTCAGTAATGCTACCCTGGGAAAGGGACCAACAGGACAAGCACTAGGCTCTTAGGCAAGCACCACACTGCCCGAACCAGGGCCTGCTGGGAAAGGAGGCCAACACCCTGACTTCTCTCCTCTCCTCCTCCTCTCCCACCACTTTCTCTCTCACCCTCATCACGTCAGACGCCAAAGCCCACAGGAGCCTGGGTGACAGCCCAGGGGGTTCAGAGAAAGTCTGAGAGTGGATGGGGAGAAGGAGCCAACACAGATTACCGAGGAGCGCTGTGGAAGGCTCACCCCCCCCCCCCCGCCCCGGGAAGCGACCTGACCTGAGAGGTCGGCCAGTGGGTGGACAGGGGCCACGCCTCCAACACACACACTAACCCTCTCACTTTACAGTCTGTCTCCTTGGCTTCAGAGCTTTGGCAAATTTATTTCTTCCATCCCCACCTCACTTCCTGCCCTTCCCAAATCCACTGGAGGCCAAAGGGTAGGCGGGTCTAGGAGGTCTTCTGAAAGGAAAGGATGCGGAAGGGCTCTAGGAGCTGCCTGATGAAAGAGGGTGGGGTCAGGGAAAGCTTCAGTCCAAGAAGAAGAGAAAGGGAGGGAAACGCATATTTCTGAGCCCCGTGATGTGAGGTGCCAGATCCAACACGGTGCTTTCTCATTCATTACTCACTCCCCTGCACTCATCAAAACATTCCTGAGGATGCTATCAACTTTTCTGTTTTAGGCTCAGAGAGGTTAGGTGACTTCTCAAATGTTGCACAGCAAGCAGGTAATTGATAGAGTCAGGATATAGATGATTCATGTATGCCTGAACCGAGGGAAGAATAAATGAGACAAAAGTTGGTCTGAAAAGATGTGGAAATGTTGGAATGTGGGCAAAGGCTGAAGAGGATCCCAACTCCAGGATCCTGAATCCTGCCTGGTTCAGGCAGGCTGGCGGGAAGTGAGTCTGAATGGTTTTTGCTTTTACGTTTCTGTGGAACATGCTGGTGGGGTGGGGGGAGCCTCCCTGGCTCCCCAGGAGAGTCGTAACTGAGGTGGGAGGCGTCCAGTTCTGGCTGCCCCTCCTGCCTCCAAGCCTTGGGTTGCCATGGGTCTCTGAGGGGTTGGGAGAGGTTTTGTGATTGGAGTAGGGGGAGGCTAGGCTAGGAATCTTGGGCAAAGACCCTAGGGATGGGCTGAGGGGCAGGGGGATTGCTGTCGCCTTGGCCTCAAGGAACTTTTAAAAAATGTTTATTTATTTTTGAGAGGGAGAAGAGACAGAGTGTGAGCCGAGGAAGGGGCAGAGAGAGGGAGACACAGAATCTGAAGCAGGCTCCAGGCTCTGAGCTGTCAGCACACACTGATGCGGGGCTCGAACCCACGAACTGTGAGATCATGACTTGAGGTGAAGTCAGACACTTAACTGACTGAGCCACTCAGGTGCCCCTCAAGGGACATTTTTATCTGGAGATGAGTTTTGCTCAGCAAAGGGCAAGGGGACATACCAGGGTATACACAGTATTGGGTGAGGGAGACAGAGGGAGGGACAGAGAAGCCAGGGCCAGGGCCCAGCACTGAGAGTGTGTGGGGGGTGGGGGTAAGAGCCCAAGTGACCAGTAGTGTGGGTGGTTTGGCGTGAGCAGAGGGGGGCCGTGAGGGGCCAACTTCAGGCCAGTGCTCTCTGGGCCTGGGGCCCAGGGGTGGGGACCCGGTGAGGTAAGGGTAGAGGGAAGTAGGGATGAGGGGAGCCTCAGCATAGCTATTGCTCAGACTCTGGGGGTCTTCTGGCTGCTACTGAGTCAAGCCCTTCTCCAACCCAGCTCCTAAAATGAAAGGACACCCCTCCCCCAGCCAGGCCTCCGGCATTGGAGGGACCGTGAGGGAAGGACTCTGGAAGTTTATGTGTGTGTGTGTGTGAGAGAGAGAGAGAAAGACAGACAGACAGACAGACAGAAAGAGGAGAAACAGAAACAGAGAGCCTCCTTGGATTCCAGTGTTTAAGATGGCCCAGGAGATGGGTGGGGTCAGGAACTGCCCTCCCTGAAATGTGGTCAACTAGAACAATCCAGACGGAAGCTGAGGGAACAGAGGCTGTAAGATGCAGACTCAGCTGAAGCCAGCCTCCTCTTTTACAGAAGAGGAAACCGAGGCACAGAAAGGGGAGTGGCTGGTCAAGATCACACGGGGCATAAAGGAAGAGTCTTACCCACCAGGATGGGTGTCTACCTTCACTTTGCATCCACCGAAAATCTCACTCCCCCCACCCCTTCCATCTTAAAACAGCACCATGAGGAGGGGAAGAGGGAAAGAGAGCTGGGGAGAGAGAGGGATGCAAAACTTGAGAGACTACTGAATACTGAAAATGAACGGAGGGTTGTAGGGGAAGGGGGAGGGGGGAGAAGAGGTGGTGGTGATGGTGGAGGGCACTTGTGGGGAAGAGCACTGGGTGTTGTATGGAAACCAATTTGACCATAAACTATTAAAAAAAACCAAAACAGCACTGAAGAGAACAGCTCCCTTCCCAGCACGGAGGGGAGAAGTAAATAACTTCGTACAAGCAAAAAGCTTACAACAGTGCCTGCACATAATAAGCACCCAATAAATGTTGGGAAATAATGGTGATGACCGGATGATGACGTGGTGATGGAGGGTGGCACTGTTCTAGAAGGAAGCACCATGTGATGGTGCATCTGATCTTGCCTCGGTGGCACTGAAGCCACAGAGCTGGACAGCCTGTCTGAGAGAGAAAGCAGGGCAGCCGCTGGTGTGAGGGGTCCGCCCGTGCTGCAGCGTTGTGGGAGCAGCCGTGGCCGGTCCCCTGGCCCTGCGTTTGCACGCATGGCATGCACTTCCTGGTCCCCGCCAGGAGGGTCCCCTGTGACTCACGCGTGTCCAGACCCCATCATCCCAGCCAGCAGTGTGATGGTATTAGCCTGGGAGCCTCCAAGGGCAGGGCTCTGTCCTGCATCACCACTTGCTCACTCAAGCCTGCCTGGTCGGTCCCGAGCCCCGAGAGGGGTCAGCAGAGGCGCTGCCCGCCACGCAGCCGCCAGCCTGCACAGCACCTGTGTCCTGCCTTGTCCACGGGCACCTGCTGTGGAAGGCCACAAGTGGAGTTGCGCATCATGCTTTGGGATGGTACGCACTGCCCTGCTTTTATCTCCATCTGCAGAGGGAGAAACCAGATGCAGGGAGATGTTAAATGATTTGCACAAGGCACAGAGATGCTGAGCCAGGTAGGCGGACTTGGAGCTCCACGTCCTCAGCAGCTACGCTGGGCTGCTCCGAGGGGCCCCCTTGGTCCCTGCTTCAGGGCCTTGGTGGGGTGGCGTGAGCGAATGAGTGACTTGGTCCCTCGCCCGCGCACTCTCTCATGCCACTGTCTTTCCCATCTCCCCTCCCTCTCCTCTGAAAGACCTCACTGCCCATCCCCGACTATAGTTTCTGAAGAGGTGGACACAAAATGGGCAGCAGGCAAAAGTTTAGGAGAACAGGAGGTCAGGGAGGAAGACTAGTAGGAAAACTCTGTTCAGAGAAGGGAACATTTTAAAGTATATGCCCTCGACTATAGGCAAGGGTCCTTGTTTTACAAGCGTCTGGTCAGCCTCCCTTCTCTTCCCTCTGGTTCCTTCTCAGGTTCTATCTACCTTTACCAGCTGGATAACTCTAGATGCTGGGTTGTCCGTTCCTGATTGGCTCCATCCATTGTACGAGGGTGGTCTTTGACCATACCATTCCTTGTATGTTGTAGGTTTTATGGTCTACCACATATTTTTAGCCAGGTCATTTGTCAAATTCCCAAGGGGACCCTGAGGGGGCGTAGGTGGTATTTGTTACATTCTGAAGAGGGGCCGTCCACTCCAGGGGGTTTGCTGTGGTCACAGGCTCCCAGCATTGTTCCAAAATACGTGTTTTTCCCCACCTGGGGACTTCAGGTCCTGACCTTTCCCTCTGCCTAGCGAATCCTATCTTCTCCTGTCTTATTGCCCCTTTCACGTTCTGGATTTGTGCTTCAGGGTTCCAGCACGACTCCTCTTGTTGGCCAAGGAGCTGACACGTGCAGGCAACTGGATGATCAGAAGAAGCCTTCCTCTGACCCATGGGCACTCTCACAGGCTTGTGCTCTCTGGGGCGGGCATCGTGAGCACAGGAAGGGGTGTGCATCAGGTAGAGGGCTTGAGGGGCCTGAGAGGGACTTTAGGAGGCCAGGCAGGGGGAGCAAGGGGCTCGAGGTGAGGCAGAGTGGAAACCATTGGAACTAGCCCAGCACTCCGGCCTCACTGTCTCTCCCAGGTCGGAGTTCCAGGTCCTCTCTGGAGTGTGCCAAGTCCAAGAAGGCCAGTTCCAGGCCCCCAGCAATAGCTTCCTCACCGCCATCTTCCTCTGCCCAGCCCCTGGGCCTCAGGAAGAGGACACAGACCCTGTTGTTTACTCACTGGCGTTTGCTCCTGGGTCTGACCGTGGTCCACTTAGGGCCAGGCCAGATGGCGCAAATCGGATGGTGTAATAGCCCTTCCCTCCTCCTTGGCCAAAAGGCTGCCCTTGACCCAATTTTAGGAGGGCTCTGAGGCTGCACGGGGAGAGGCCACATGGAGGCCCCCTGGGTCCCCGTCACAGGTACCCGCCCAGGCCGGGATGGCAGCTGCCGCCGGCGACCCTCAGGTGTGGCCGGTATTGCCAGGGGCTGCTGACTGGGCTCGGGACCTGAGTGTGGTAGCCGGTATGTGGCCTTAGTAGCAACCCTAAGTGAGAGACAGAAATGCTCAGGGTGAGATGCTCTGCAAAAACAAGTAACCTCTGCCAATCCTACCTGGCCTAGCAAACTGTGATAGCAGCGGGGCAGGGTGAGGCACGAGGAGCCCACTGGCTTTTGCCTGATTCGAGGTAGCCATAGAGCAGCCAGACGGGGACCAGCTGCTTATTAGCTGTATCAACCCTGACGGTGGCCAGCAGATCTTGAGTGAGTTTACTTGGAAGGTCTCTGGATATGAAGGGGGCCTTGAACGTCAGCCCTCAATCCATTCCTCCCACCCGTCCTGGGAAAACTCACCTGGGAAAGGGAGTTGATCCTGTGTATGTTTCAGTCTCAGATGCTGCCTTTGTCTCTGGGTGTGTATGTCAGTTAGAACTAGCTGTGGTTGTGCGTGACAGAAAAACCCAAATGATACTATCGTGAACAAGATCAACATTCACTTCTCTCTCACACAAATCAAGTCTGGAAGTATCCAGTCCAGGTGGTTACAGAAGCTCTTCAACCATCAGGAACCCAGGCCCTTTCTATCTCCCTGTGTCACCGATCTCAAGCATGGCCTCTACCTCATGGGGCAACATGGTTGCCAGAGCTCCAGCCACTATATCAGCATCGCGGCCAGCTAGAAAAAGGATAAGTGGTGAAGAGGAGCACACCACCTGCTGCAAAAAGTCACAGTTGTAAAGTCCCACAGGATTCTTTTCTGGGTGTTCTATTGGGCTGAATTTAATCATATAGTTGCAAATAGCCTTGAGGGAAGATAAAAAAAGTAGTCTATAGTCTGGGTGGTCATGTGCCAAGCTGAAAGCCAGGGCTCTTGATGCTGAGGAAGAAGATGGAACGCACACAGGAGTATAACTAGTTACCCTTTCCACAGCGTGAGACCTGAGTAGACTCTGGAAGCTGTGTGATTCTCATAGGCTCCCCCAGATAGCAGCCTGGCTGTTCTGCCTCCCCATCTGGGCTCTGCCTCCAGCTCCGGGGCTTGAAGTTCTCTTTGGAGCTGTGGTGGTAGCAGGAATAGGAACTCCCCGGGGTCTCCAGCAGGGAGAGGATGAGTTTGATGATCAAGGCCAGCCACGCCATCCCAAAGAGGATCCACAGGGACACCGTATTCTTGTACCACAGCGGGTACCTCCGGGAGGGGTCCATCCCTGGCGGAGAGGCAAAGTCAGAGGAAGGGGGCCTGGGAAAGTCAAGGCCACATTCCCAAATGGAAACAGACACACATGGCTTGATGTATATGAGCAGAACATGGTAAGTTCAAATTCGTCTGCCATTGCTAGCTAGCCCTGTGGTCACCACTATAGGATTCTAGGAAACCTCCTGGATTGACACCTTGAGTTTGGAAGCTACATTTTATCTTTGTCTTTCTTACCGACTCTGTGCTCTATCCCCGTGGTTCAAAGTGGGGTCCCTGGACCAGTGGCATCAGCATCACCTGAGAGTTTGCTAGAAATGTAAATGGTTGGACCGCACTCCAGACCTACTGAATGCAGACCCTGGGGGTGGACCCAGCAATCTGTTTTAAGGAGGCTTCCAAGAGATTCTGATGCCCACTCTGTTGTTCGCCTCTTTCTGTGTTTGGTTCCCTCATGTCTGACCGGACGCAACTTGCCAGGAACTTTGGGGACAACAGCGGAACTACTGGAGTTTGTATCCTGCCTCAGTTCTCCCTGGCTGTGTGACTTTCATCTGTCTGGATGTCCCTCACCTGTGAAATGAGGAGACTCCTTTCTTCCCAAGCCCTTGGCTTTTGGGATGAAGTCCTAAACTCTTATCCCAAGACCCTCATCTACTCCCCCAGCCTTGATTTACATACCTTTTCTCTGCTGAGTGCTGTGCTTGTCACTCTGGGCTTTCCTTCCTTCTCCACTCATCACCAGTCCTGCCCCGGGGCCTTAGCATTTGCTAAGTCCTGCCAGCTCAGAATACTCATTTCCAATTTTTCTTGGCCTAGTTAACTCCCCTTATTCTGCAGATAGACCTCAGCCCCTGTGCCTCTGTTGGGTAAGTCACTGATTCTCTCTGGGATCCCCACATTGGCACCCCGAACATAGTTAGGACTGGGTAAGTAATGGCGGAGGGAAGGGACAGATGGAGGTCATGGGGGGCTTAGATAAGTCATTTCAAGAGCCTGCTCCATAACTCAATTCTTCCTTCTCTTCTAGAGGTCTATCTTGTCACCCCCATCAGATGGGGATTATTCAAAGGGCGAGATCTGTCCTCTTATTCTCTCAACATCTTTCTCTGTCTTTGTGTCCTACCCCCATGTCCTATCCCCATGACCACCCTTCTGCCCTGTCATTCAGGCCTGCGCCCCTTTCCTGGGCCCCAGCTCGGGAATGAGCCTGCCGCCCTGGACTCCACCTCGCTGCCTGGCAAGAGCCGGGATTGGATTAGGCTGATTGAGTTACGGGGCCCAGATTCCGCTGGCGGTCCCAAATGAGATCAGCCGTGAGCCAGCTCTGCCCCTGCCACCCACCAGTTCGGCTTGCTCCTGGCGACGGAGGGGAGGAGGTGTACTTCCCTCCTTTTATTTCATTTTTTTTTTTTTAGCCGAAATCATAAGTGGCAGGCGATCTGGCAGGTGGCAAGGCGCTCAACTGCATTGCAAATGCAATTGGGGGAACTGGTGGGGGAGATGAGGCCAGGGAAGAGCTGGAGGCTGGGGCCAGGGTGCTGCTCTGGCCATGGCCTTCGGGGAAAGGGGAGCAGCTGTGAAGATAACACCCCTGGGGCTGCGGTCACAGAGACAATGGGTGCCTTGCGACCCGGTGGTGAACCTCAGCATTCCCATCCAAGAAAAGGGATTGACCTTGTCCTTGGAGGACAAAGAAGGTGGAGAGACACCTGTGGGAGTGGTCTGTCCAGGGCCTTGTAGGTTTGAACCACATCTCTCCAGTCAGGATGTTGGGTGGAAGGGGACTCTGGGAGGCCTCGGCCCCATGCTCTAGTCACCCTGACCCCGCCACTCCACACAGGGTGGCTCGTAGGAGGCAGGGACCCTGACCAGCTCTCTTTGCTCCAGTAGAGATGGCTGCATGGCTATCACGAGCCCTCCCTTGATGCTGGTGCAGGCCTTTTTTCCCATTCCCAGGGTGTCTAGACCTGTGTCCGCCCTGCCTCAGGGGACTGCGGCGCCTCAGGACATCCTTACGAAGATTCCCCTTCAGTCCCCTGGAGGCCTCTCCAGGCAGGATTCCAGGGGAGCCTGCCGACAGATATTTCTATCCAGGACAAAACTTTGGGGGACCTGGTGATCAGTGGGAACAGAGTCTTGTTCCCATTTTTCCTCTCCTCTCCTTGCACTGGACATCCTCAGAGAACCAGGCCTTCTGGGTTCAGGACCAGCACCGGGGCCAATCCTGAGTTTCACACCCTGAGCTCTGGTGGTGCAGGAGGCTGGTGCAGGGCCCATCACATCACATAGCCCTGGGCTGAGGCTGAGCCCCTGGTGGCCTGGATGCAGGGTGAAAGAGGGAGAGCTCAGAGTGGAGAAGGAGGCGGGGCTCCGCCACACAGAGTAGCCCTCACCAGCCTGCTCATGGATTTTGGACTCCATCCTAGGACTATGGGAAAATACTGAAGGTTCTCGCAGGAGTTAGGCAGGTGACATGATAGCACTTGTCACTTTTAAAGGTCCTAAGAGCCAGGGGGAGGGGCAGAGATACAGGCCTCACAAATCAATGGGTGCCATTCCATGTGCTTTATGTGAATGGCAACACCTTAGGGTTGTGCAGTGCCCAACCTGCATAACCAGCCATATATAGCAGCCCTGGCTGGACTAAGGAGATGGCAGTGGGGACAGAGAAGAGAGGGCAAGACCCAAGAATCATTCTCTGAGCTGCGAGGGGGAATAGATGTGGCCTTCAGAGCCACTGGGCTCAGCTCTCTTCAGACATGTCTTTCCACTTTGAGGGTAGGCATGGGAGTGTACCAGTTGGAGGAAACCTCAAAAATTTCCTTCCAGAGCAACAGCCTCCCTCCCAGGATGGAGGACAGCACAAGGCCCCCGACACAGGACACCTCTTCTTAAGGAAGGAGATGTTCAGGGAAGGGGACACCGCACACAGTTGAGAAGGCACTGAGGGGGGTCTCAGCCATCACCTATCCCCAACCCCTCATTTTATATATAGGAACACTGAAGCCCGAGAGGGGATACGTGAGGTGGTCTGGAAAGAATATGAGTTTGGGGAGTCAACCGATCAGAATTCTGGCTAGTTGTGCAATCCCAGGCAAATGGCTGGGCCTCTCTGAGCTTCAGCTTTCTCCTCAGTAAAATAGGGGTGACAATTGCTTGATGCTCTAGCTCATCAAAACCTCATTTCAATAATCCAGGCTGGGTCCTGTCTCTATAGATGTGGAGAAGGACAGGGCCTCCTCCCTAATTTAGGACCAGGAGTCTGAGGGAGGGTGCAGAGCCCCTTGAGACCAGTGTGGCGGTGCCAGGGGCCAGCTGCTCATGTGGGGAAGCTTGGGGGCTGGGGGACAGCAAAGGGGGATAATGAGGCTGAGTGGAGGACCCCGCCACCCCTGCAGCCCCACAGAATGTCCCTTCACTGCCACCTGCTGGGCACCTGCCTCAGCTTTACTATGCAAGGCCAGTGGCTTCTGGGCCCCCTATCTTGCGCACATTGGGTAATGATGGCTGATTAAACCTCATGTTGGGCCCTCTGGTCCACACAGCCCTTCTTTACTGGCACTCAGAGTTTGTCTGCCAATTGTTTTCCAACGGGGGTCACGGGAGGCTGGGATTTCCTGAGACAGTTGGTCCCTGTGGCCCGCGGTGTAGAATATATGGCTCTCACCCCAGGAACAGTGGGGAGCTTGGTGCTTCATGGGGCGGCGTGAAGTGAGGAGGAGAGACCTCGGGACAAGGAAGGACCAGGGAGGGAGGGGCAGGGACTTCCCTAATTTGGAGAGCTCTCCTAACAATAGTTGAGCCTGTGGACATTTCCAGTGCTCATCTAGAGAACCAGGGCCGTGACTTACAGCCAGGCCCAAGCTCTGGGTTCAAATTCCAGTCGTCACTTTTTACCTGGGCGACCTTAGCCCCATCACACAACAAGGGTGGAACCTGCCCAGGACTGGGTCCTCTGGGCTTTGGGCCTCCGAGCCCCCCACAGGGCCTGGCCCACAGCAGGCGCCAGCAGATGGAGCAGGTGAGTGGAGGCCAGGCCGCCCCTCCCGCTGCCTGCAGGGGTCTCTCACCAATCACGTAGTCCCCGAAGCCCACGGTGCTGAGGGTGATGAAGGCGAAGTAGAAGCTCTCCACGTAGCTCCAGCCCTCCATGTGGCAGAAGAGCAGTGGGGGCAGCAGCAGGAAGAGCAGGAGGCCAGAGAGGAGGGCACCGGAGCCCGCCAGCCACCGAGCCTGGGCCGGGTCCTGTGGGTGCACATCGGGCACAGCCCCCGTGTGGCTTCTGCCCAGTGGCTGGGGAACAGACAGCCTGGGGGCTCCTGAGCTGGAGGCAGTCCAAAGGCTCCCTCCCGGGGCTGCACTTGGGGCCCTTCCTCCTCCTCTGTGTTCTTCGGGTTCCTGGGCAAGACCTCGGTTGGCTGATACCCTTCCAGAATGCCAGCTGCTACTGCGTGCCCTCCATGGATGCCAATTTATCACTAATGACCCCCATTTGGGGCAGCGGCCTAAAGTCCCACCCAGCACATCCTCACTAGTAACCCTGATTTCCAGAAGTAATCCTTCCAGTGACCCGCCCCCGGGACCCCCCGATTCCCACTACCCCACTCATCCTAGAAGTAGCCCAGCCCTCCCTCACTCCCACAGCCCCTTCACCTGCCAGGCGCCCCCCAGGCTGCGGGCACAGCGGTGCACCCCCTGCTGCATGAGATGCCCCAGGCGGTTGAGCACCACGAGGTTGAGCGGGATCCCCACGAGAGCAAAGAAGATGCAGAAGAGGCGGGCGGCCATGGTATGGGGGCTCAGGTTGCCGTAGCCTGAAGCAAGACAGAGGCATATCAGGGGACCTTTCCATTCCTGGGAGCCCTCATTCCTAAGCCTCTCAGCTGGCCTTTCCCAGGACTGTGCAGGACTGTGCAGGGGGCCCTATACCTTCACTCCCTCAGTCCAACCTCCATTCCAGCTGGGGACTCTGTTCTGTATTTTATAGACTGGAAAACGGAAGTTCCAGGAGGCTCAGCAGTGTGTGTGAGCTCAAACACACAAAGTGCCAGACTCCCTTCTCTCCCTAATCTCCCCCTTTCTGGATGGACATGGGGGAGGGGCATGGAAGGGTGTGGAGCCTCTAGGTGCTGGACCTCCAGGATCAACTGCACCAGTTGAGCCAAGGCCCTGCGGCCTCCAGGCTCCTGTCACTGGGCATGGCCCCCAAGCCAATGTGCCCTCCCCCCACCCCAGCAGGCAGTCTTGCTTGGGGCACCCACTGCTTGGCCTGGCCAAGCCCTTCCTCAGAGCTACCCTGCAGTCAGGCCCTTCCCTCCCTCTCTCCTTTCTCAGGATTCATGCCTACTTTGCAGTCCTGGAGGCTCTCACCGTCTCTCCACCTCTTCCTCATCCTTCAGAGGTCTCTCTTCCCTCCCCCCATACATCTCTTGTACATCCGATTCTGCCTTGATGCCTGATTTCCAGAGAGCCCTAACACACCTGGGCTCCCTCCCAAACCCCTCGGGAGTGAGGGGCTGTGGATGGACAGTCAGGTGACCTGGGCCAGGTGGAGGTTGGCTATGTTCTCTGTCATGAAGACAAGGGATGGGGGAGGCAAGGGGAGGGTGAATCAAAAGATTCAGTGAGCCTGGGCCTTCTTTCCTCTTTCATTCTCCTCCATCTCTGTCTCCCCACTTTTTGGTCACCACCACAGTCCTGTCTTGTATTAAATGCAAGCTTGCTTATCTCATCTCCCCAATTATGACCCGCCATTATTCCTCATGTCTGCTGGGGAAGGCCCAAAGTCTCACCCAGCCCATCTCCAAGCCCACCTGGTCCCCTGCTTTCCCAGTTCTGGCCGCACTCCTGCCCTGCTGCATCCCCAGGCCCCCTCCTGCCTCTGTGCCTTTGAACATGACTCTTCCTCTACCAAAAGCATGCTCTCCTCCTCTCCTGCCTATAAATGGTGGCCCCAGTGCAGTGGCTCCCCCAATACTTGGCCAGCTTTGAGGGTAATCCACTGTATGAGAATGATTTGTTTCCAAGTCTGCCATCCTGGAGGGTTGTGACCCCCTCAAAAGCAGGAGGTCATAATCAGCTTTATATTGTCAGCAACTGGAACAGGATCTGATACCTAATTAGGTGCTCACCAAATGTGTGTTGAATGAGTTTAAGAATGAATGAATGAATACATGAATGGGAAATACAGGAACAAATATGTACATACATGAATGGATGTCTCATACCTGGCCCCCCTGCCCAGACTGGCCAGCACTCCCACGTACTCCACGCTCACTTGTACTGCATTGAAGTCGGTGGTTTACACTCACCTTCACTGAGGGGTCTCAGAGGAGATGGTCTCGAGAGAGGCCAAAGCATGCACTAGTCTAGAGCGTGGGCTTTGGAATCAGACACGCTTCCTGGGTTTGAATCCCAGCTCTGCTGCTTGAAGGCTGTGGGACCTTAGGGGAGTGGCTTGGCCTCTCTGAGCTTCTGTTTCCCTCTCTGTAGGAGGAGATGGTGACATCTCCCTCACAGTGTCCTGCGTGCCGGACAAAAGAAGGCAATGGCAGAGTGCCACAGGTGGGAATGTGAGCCCCCAAGCGTATAACAGAAGGTGTGGAAGGAATGTTTGCTGCATGAATGAATGGATGAACGGTCAACCTCCGCTGGGCCGCCTGTGGTCTCAGGACCCCAGCAACCTCCTCTAGAGCCTCACCCATCCTCCAGCTCTTGGCCTTTAGGGGTTCCCTCGTCTAGAGGAGGGAATTCTCTGTGGGCATCCAGGGAGAGGTAAATGTCTTGGTAACCCTCTCGGCCTGACTCCTCACTGACCCGTCCTCTTCTAACTGTGGGTCCCCCCAGTGCTGTCCTCTGTCCCCGGGGGTCTTGTCTAACCTGTGGAATGGTGGCACTTGGATTCCAAATCTGGGAGGGCCCCTGTGAAGCTTTCGCCTTCCTCAGGCTGACGTTAGGTGGGGTTTTTCTTCTCCTCCTCATTCTCAGGCAGCTCTAGCTGAGCACCGTCGGTGGAGATCAGTGAGGCCCTCCCTTGCCTGCTCAATGCTCAGTGGCCATGGCTCCATCTAAGCCACCTCTCCCTTCAGCAGGCCTCCCACCTGTCACCTCTCTCGCTTTGCTAGCCCTCCCCTAGGACACCCCAGGAAGGCCTTGTGTGGTTGGCTGCCCTGCACCTCCTCTGAAGTCAGCCTTCCTTTCCAACCCTTTCCAGTCACCTGGTCCTCTTTACTGTTCCCCAAGTCCATCAGTGATTCTCCTACCTCAGGGCCTTTGCACTTGCTTCCCCAGATATTTGCATGGTTTTCTCCCTTATTGTGTTCATGTCTCTGCTTCAGTGTTATGATTTCAGCATGGCCTTCAATGACCACCCTATATACAATAGTTCCCTATCACTATCAGACCCCTTTCCCTGTCATTATTTTTCTCTAAGCACCTCCTACCACATGAATGTTGTCTGTGTATCTGTTTGTTTGTGGGGTGGAGTCCTCTTGTGCTAGAACGTCAGTCCCCCAAGGGCAAGGACTTGCCAGTTTTGCTCACCAATCTTCCCAGAACTTTCTGCTCCCTCAGCGACTAAGTCTATTTGTTGAATGAATGGATGGCTAGATGAGTGAACAAATGAGCAAGCCAGCAATTGAGTTCATAGATGATGGACAATTTGGAGCGGGGCTCAGACCGGTCCAGCTGGTCTAGAGGTGTTTGTGGGCCTGTCAGACACTGTTTCATATTGGGGCTTGGAGGGTACAACCCTCACAGGGTACTGGGCTCAGGGTGACAGTGACACCAAGGAGGTATCCTCTGCCTTGTCCCTCAGGGTAGCCCTTCCTTCCTTTGCGGAGTGTTCCACGGGTACCGCATCTTCCCCTCCCTCCCCCTCTTCCTCTCTCTGCACCCTTCCGTGTGTGTGTGTGTGTGTGTGTGTGTGTGTGTGTGTGGTCAGAATCACCAGGTCATGAACTTCCCCTCTGTTCACCCTAGAATGGCCCTCTCTTTCTTCCTGTTGCTAAGAATTTCCACTCGATCTTGTAAACTTTCTAAAGGCAGGCCCTGCTGGAAAGAGCAAGGTAGCCCCCCAGCTGGGTTTCAAATCCCAGCTCTGCAGCTTACTAGCTCTGTGACCTAGGGGAAATTGCAACTTCTGTGTGCCTCAGTTTCCACCTCTGAGACACAAAAATAATAAGCCCGATCCTTGGAAGTTGGACCATCTGGACAAAGTGAAATCTCAATCTCATGGAGCCTAGTACAAGTAGACCATGTGTGCAGGGTGGGGTGGCTCCCCCTTCCTCCGCCTCATTTCCTTCAGAGCTGCTCAGACAGCTTTAGGGCAGAACAGAGTAAAGAGGAAGAGACAGGCTGCCAAACTCGAATTCAATGGGCCAAAGTCAGGATCTGGGGTCCAGGGTGTAGGAGGTGTGGGCTATAGAGACTACAGACCCCCACCCCCTTCCACACACAACTAGGAGGCCTCCTCACAGTGATTCTGCATCAAACATCCCCCCCACCCCGACCCCGTCCCTGGAAATCACTAAGAGCAGGAGGGCGTGGGTGTTTTGGCACTGGAGTACCCACTGTATGCTGGGCCTTGTACTAGACCCAGGGGGTGTAAAGATGAATAAATGCCATCCTGACTAATTCTTCCAGGGTCACAGGGTCTCTGGAGTCTCAGGAGCCTCCCAAGCATGCTTGCCTCAAGGATTACCCAAGCTCTGTGTAGCCCTGAGACCCGCTTCCAAGAAGTATCGGTTGATTTAAAGCTAAGCAGAGTCCTTTGGGTGCTCCTGCCTGGCTCCCAGAGGACAGACACTGGGACACTAGCTGCTGGGGAGAGGATGCTGGCTGGCCAGGAGCTGGTAGAGGTCCCCGCTGGTCAGCAGTGGTGTCAGCCTGCCACCTGGTGGAAACTCTAGGATCATGCAGGGGCGGGGCCAGATGCAGGGGGATGGGGCTCTGGACTTGAGTTATTTCCTGGGTTTCAGAGCTGGAGGGAGACCTAAGCTGCTCTTCTCCTTCCCCTTCCAACAGCCCCCAGGCACCTTCCTCAGGACAGGTTCCACCTTCACTCTCCTGAAACGGGAAGTTCTGGTCCCAGAGGTCCCTGTGTGTGAGGGAGGAAGGGAGCCTGGAGAGGAAGGTGATGGGGGGGCGGTGAGGGGTGTCTTAGTGAGCTGGGAGAGGCCTCCAGGAATGGACACCTTTCCCCAATGCTGAGAACAGGGGCGGAAAGACCCTTTTTGGATTTCTGCCCTTCTTTCCTTCCCGATTTTCCCTTGCCCTCCACATCCCCAGTGTTGGGTGGGCTTGGCTCAGGGGACCAGGATACTTAAAGAGCTGAAACACGTCTTTGCTGCTGCACGGGGGCTCTCTACTTCCTGAAAGGTTGTGCGGGGCAGAAATCCCCCAAGAGCAGCACTTCTCAAACGTTGTGTTGCATATAAACCTCTTGGAGAGCTTGGTAAAATGCAGAAATGGATTCAGCAAATCCCAGGTCAGCCCCCAGAGTCTGCCCCCAGGTGGTGCCGGGGCTTGAGTGCACTTGGAGACACAGGACCCTAGTAACCCCTCCAAAAGGCCCTGGTCCCCTGACCGCTGTCTTTCAGGGGGAGGCCACGCTCCCCAGCCCCACCCGCTCTGGCCCCATCCTGCTCTTACCTATGGTGGTGACTGTGGACACAGAAAAGAAGAAGGAGCCCACGAGCTCCCAGCGCCCCATGCTGGTGGTGTTGTCAAGGACGATGTCCCCACTTTGGTAGGCTTGGATGATGCCCTGGGGGAGAGGCTGCAGTGACCACCACGCTCTGTGGGGCGACTGGGCCCCTGCACTCAAACACAATCACGCGTGTGCATGAGTACACATGCATGGGGGTGCAGGCGTGCGCGCACACGCTCACACGCACACACTCACGCACACACGCGCACGCACGCACACGCACTCACGCGCGCACACGCACGCACACACGCACACGCGCACACACACACACGGACAAGCCTCACACCACGCTTTGATTTCCGTCCTTCCACGCGAGCTGGCTCTTCCTCTCCAACCAGGGCCCCCCAGGGGCAGGCACCACGGGGAGAGCTCCTTTCCTTCCCCACCCTAGGGCCCCGTCAGCTCAGGATGTCTCACCAGTTGGAATAACACCATTTGTTCCCCCTTCCACTGCTCCCCCAGTGCAACAAACACTGGCCAGGTAGGCCAGGCCAGGACAGTGGTGTTTTAGGGGACTCAAAGATGGAAGAGACAGGATCTCAGTCCTCAGCGGGTCAGAGACAGATTTAACTGAGACAGCGCAGCTGCACGGTCCTGGACAAAATACCCAACTTCTCTGTGCCTCAGTTTCCTTATCTGGAAAATGGGAATAATAATAGCACCTACTCCATTGAATTATTTGTGAAGGTACAATGAGGTGGTCGGTGTAGACAGAACAGTGAGTGGGACATGGCAAGTGGCAGTGGTGGCCATCATCAATGTTGTTAGAAATATAATGCTGTAGGAATACTGAGAGGAAAGGTGTTTATTCTGATGGGGGTAGAAGCAGAAGCTTCACGGAGGGGCTGATGTTTTAGTTGGGCTTTCTTTGAAGGTCAAAAAGGACTGCTTCCTGGTGGAAGGGACATTTAGGTAGATGGGACAGCAGGAGCAAAGCCTGGGATCTAGCACAGGGAGACGGAGAGGCAGATGGGAGCCAGGCCGTGCTTGACTCTCCCACGCCAGGGATGGAATGGCAGGCCTCTTCCAAGGTCAGCGAGCAAAGAGGAGGCAAGATCAGGTCTGTGTGTTCCCTGGCATCTGGCAGCATAGGTGTTAGCAGACCAGAAGTGGAGAGACTCTTGCAGGGGTGAGTGATGGAGAGGGCCCGGCCTGCATCCGGCACAGTGTGGGCCAGGAGGAACAGAGAGGAGATACTCAGAAGCCTAGGCCTCTGGTCCTATTTGGTGTGGGTAGTGAGGGAATCATCTAAACCACTGTGAGGTGTGGGGATGTGGGGCAGATGACAGAGATTTAGAATAAGTTGGGGTGTAGGACTGGGAGGAGGAGGGCTGCTTGCTCTTGATCTTGGGGGAATCTGAGGAAGCTGCATGCATGTGTCTATACTCAGAGGGAGATCTGGGTTGGAGACACCATATCCTTATCTGGGGGATGGTCAAAGCCAGAGGATGGTTGAAAAAGGGCCAAAGTACAGGTGGAGGGACACCTGGGTGGCTCAGTCATTAAAAAAGCATCTGACTTTGGCCCATGTCATGATCTCACAGGTTGTGGGTTTGAGCCCCATATTGGGCTCTGAACTGATAGAGACTGGGATTTTCTCTCTCCCTCTCTCTTTGCCCTTCTCCCACTCTCCCCCTCTCTCTCAAAAAGAAATAAAGAAGAACTTAAAAAAAAAAGTGCAGGGGCAGCAGAAGGGGGTTGTGAGGGAAGCGTCCAGAAGTGAAAGCCCTGTGAGGAACAGTGGGAAACACCCACATACACACATCTGCACTGATATCCATCCCTGGCTATGTAGCCATGCATTTATATTTGACATCTCTGAGCCTCAGTTTCTTCATCTCGAAAATGGGGGTGATAAAAAGGTACCTACCTGTGAGGTAGGTGAGGATGAAAAGAGTTACTAATACACTAGGGACAAGGCTTGACACACAGACACATTTACCATTATCACTGCCATCACTGTCCTCTTCCCTGGGCCTACACTCTGGGAACTGAAGTTCCCCACCTTTGCGAAGGGGATGTCACCCAGCCTCCAGGACCAGGCAGCCCGGCGGTACATGTAAAAGTTTAGAGGTGGGGGGTGGAGGTGCTACCTGAGGTCCTCAGCAGAGACCCTCCTTCCCGGCTCAGCTCCAGGCCCTACACGATCCGCCCAGTCAAGGCTCAGGACTCTACCACTGCTCCCGTGTTGCGTCACTTCCCACCCAGGGGCATTTCCCTGCTACCTTCTGGGGACTGGCTTGGTGGTGGCGACTCTGGGACTCAGGCCCTGCCCTCTTCGACGGAGGCGGGACTGCAGGCCTGGTATTCGGGGCTAGGCGCACAGCTGTCTGACGTTCAAGCATCCGTCAAACCCCGCAGGTCCCAGTGCAGTCTGGCCCTGCGGGGAGTCCAGGGACACCTCTGCCCTTCTGCGACGCCCCGCCCCTAAGAACCCTCCCCAGCCTTGCTCCTCCCCACGCCCAGCTGAGTCCCCACCCCCTGAGCAGTCTTTACGTCCCCTCCGCGTCGAGCCCGAGTCGGAAGATTCGAGTAGAGCGGGTTCAGCTAAAGTGCGCCCCTGTGTCTGCCCCCGCTAGTCCCCGGTCGGGTCTCCGCACTAGGAGCTCCGACCCCGTCCACTCACCCGCTGGGACAAGGGCGCCCTGTACCCTTTGCCCCCAAGACTCCAACGGTGCCCTCAGTCTTGCTCCTCCTCTGACACTCCCCCTCGCCCCCTGCCCACCTCGCCCCCAGTTTGTCTGTTTGCACTCTCTGTGGAGAGGCCCAGGCGCGCCCTTCCGTCCTCGCCCGCGGTGCGACTCCGACGCAGCGCCCCGCGGTCCTAGTGGGACCCTTGCCCCGCCACCTCCCAGGCCGGTCCAGCGCGCCCTGCCTCCAGTCGGCCCGACCCGGCTAGGCATGCCCCCTGTCGTCCCCGTGCTCAAATTCGGGTGTTTGCCCCCAGCAACCATCCGGACCAGGTGGGTAGTGCCCTCTCCCCCCTAAAGGAGGTCCGGGCGCCGAGGTGCGCTTCCCTCCCGCCGCCCTGGAGCCGGATCCGCGGTCCAGCCCAGCCCTCCCATCTCCCGCCCGCCCTAGTCGTCCAGCGTCGGTCCCCTCCGCCTCTCTCCGGAGCCGGGGCGTGCCCTCCCGCCCCCCGCCGGTGCCCCGGCTCGCCCCTGACCCGGATCAGCGAGTCCAGCGCCGGGCCATCCAGACACGTGAAGTTCTGCAGCAGCGCCCACTTGTCGCGCTGGAACCTGGCGCTGGAATCGCGCGCCGCGGGGCTCTCCAGCACCCAGAACACGCCGGTGCCCAGCGCCAGGTAAGCCAGGTAGGCGAACAGCAGGAGCACGGTGCTCGGCACGGCGCAGTCTGGAGCCCTGCGGTCGGGAGCCGCCCGGGCTCGGGCTCGGGGTCTGCACAGAGCCAGAGAGGCTTGGAGGCCTGGGCCTGGAGCCATGGCCTAGGGCTGAGGCAGAAAGAAAAGGCTAGGAGCTCGGCTGGTCCCCTCCCCAGCCAGCGCCTGCCTGGGCCCAGCTTTCTCAGCAGAGGCTTGCCGGAGAATGGGACAGCCCTGCCCCACCCTGCACCGGGATCCAATCCCAGGGACAAAATGAGGCTGGAGCTGTGGGCATCTGGCCCCGCCTAGAATGTGTGTGGAGTGCTCACCCCCCAGGCCTAGCTCAGGGAGAAGGGGAGGGGTGCTGGGAGACCGCAGGCTCTGAGGCGGAAGGGGCCCAGAGCCCCCCAGCCTGTCCTACTGTAGCAAACAGTGGGAGGGACTTCTGGAGTCACACTCAGGGGGAAGAGAAAGTAGAAGCCAAGTTTATTGTCTTAGGGCCCCAGCCTAGGTTCTTGGACCCCGAGACTAAGACTTGCCTCCTGTCAAGTGCTTCCTAGATCTCTTGCAACACCACCTTTCCTTTCCCAAAGATGAAGGACCCCAGCTAATCACCACTTGTCTATGAACGTGGTAGGCCAGGAGATCCTTGACCAGGGGGCTGTCCATTTCCTGCTTTTGAAGAGGCCCCCTAACTCCCTTCCCGGAGGAGGAAGGGTCCAGGGCATATAAGGGGTCTCTCAGGGGTCTTCCATTTCCCAGACCTCTTCTCCATATGAGGAAATCCTGTTGTAACCTGGGGCTCTCGTGCTGCGGTAGATCCTTCCCTGCGTGTCCCATCTGGAGCCTTCTCTGCTTCTCAGCCTTGCCGCAGTCGTGTCCAGAACCACCCGGCCACTTACCGTCCTGCCTTGATGGCAGAGGTATAGGGGCAGAGCTTTGAAGTCCTTGATGAGGTTGGGCTGTGGATGGACTGGTCTAAATCTCTCCTCTGCTTCTGGCCAGAGACGTCATTGTCCGGCAGGTAAAAGGCTGGGGTTGCAGAGAACATTCCCAAAGGAGGCCAGGCCTCCATGAGCTCATCTGGAAATCTTCCTGGGATCTGCTGGCTCCCAGGCTGTGTTGGGAAACGTTCTTAAGACAGGCACCCAGAGGGGGTGAGGAGGTCAAAGGGTGCCCTGGCCACACTCAGGAGGGTGGCTGGGACATGCAAGAGCTCCTCAGCCTTGTTCACGGACAGCTCTAGAACTCTAGGTGAGGGGAACTGGCAGGCTTTGAGAGGCAGCCACCAGCTTCCTGAGGGCAGATACCCTCCAAAGTTCCTGCGCAGCCCCTCCTCTCACCTTGACCCTCCCCACCAGCCGCCCTGACGGGCTCTTGTCAGGCTTGGTCTGCCACATTGTAGCATTTTGGGCACTGGATAGGCAAGGGCCTCTCTGCTTGTCTAGTGTTTCCAGTGGGCTGAACACACATGGAGAGCAGGATCTTTTCACTGTTGTGTCCCCAGAGCCTGGCACTCTGCCTGACACACAGTAGGGGGCTGACAAATGCCCCTTATGTACCTATCAAATGAGGTGAAAATAAAGTCACCCTATGCTTACTGTACTGTATAAAGTCTCTGGGGCAGGATAGAGGGAGGGCATGATGGAGATTTGGCCACCGTGATCCATGCCTGGATTCAACTTTTCCAGGTCACATTGGGGGAGGGGCTTTGGGACAACAATGTGCATCTCACTCCACACATGTCTTTCGTCCTGTCCTACATCTTTTTTCAGTTACTTGCTTAAACATTCCTGTCTCCTTTGCTCTCTGGAGAGCTCCTGAGACCAGCCCTAGCGGGGAAGGGGGTGGGAGAAGACCTTGAACAGGAAGTCTAAAAGGCATATAGGGGTTAGGGGAAGTAGGAGGGGCTCCTGGGGCTGCTGGAGACCTCATGCAGAGATGGGGGTCTTCTGAGGTCTGGAGACTCCTTCCATCTCGGGGGCTCTCCCTTCCTTGAGGCTGAGTCCCCTGCTGAGCAGCCAGAGCTGGGAGCACCTGTGCAGAAGCAGGGGACCCAGTGGGAGGATCAACGCCAGCCATGCCAGGCCCAGGAGGATCCAGATGGCCGCCAGGCTCCGGTACACTGAGATGTAATGCTTGCTGGGGTCTGTACCTGGCAGGGAAGGGACTTGATAAATGCCAGGGATCTGAGGGCACAGCCACACCCCATCCCAAGTTCCACTGGGGTCTCCACCAATTTTCCCATAACAAGGATCTTCAGTGGAGGTCCCTGGGGGAAAGGGCGATGGGTCCCAGGCCACAGACATCTAAGGATGTTATGAGAATCCTCAGAAGCCTCACAAACCATTTTCTCCCCCAAATAACCAGGGACTACCTCCCCATCCCCTGAATCCTTGTGGCCCCCACTCTGAGAAATGTGACTGCCTTGCTCTCACCAACAACATAGTCTCCGAAGCCAATGGTGCTGAGAGTGATGAAGGCGAAGTAGAAGCCTTCGCCGAAGCTCCAGCCCTCCACGTGGCTGAAGACCATGGGCGGGAAGATGAGAATGACCAGCGTCCCCAGGGTCAGGAACAGAGTCAGGCCCAGGATCTGCAGCAGCTGGGAGTGAGAGAGTCTGTCTCTGAGTCCACTTGGAAGGCCCCCGAATTGGGTAGAGGGAGTATGCAAATCTGGGAGTGGAGCTGGGCCATAGCTATGTCCCTTCCTTGCCCTGCAGACCTTTGGAGTGGTGTTTGTATTCTGTGTGTGTGCTCTTGCCCGGGCCAGGAGTATATCTGGTCAGAGGGATTTCTTTACTGGATCAGGTTGGAATTTGGAGACTTTGGGCCCAGGGATCACGTTTAGATAGACCCGTCAGGGACTCAGATCCGGGACAGAGGATGGCCACTGAACTATCCCAGATTCCTCTGCACCCTTGCCATCCTTAGTGTGCTGGCTTTGCAAGGGGCTTGCCAAGCGGGTGGGTGATGAGGGTGTGCTGGGTGGCCTGGAGTTGCTTTCGACCGCGGGAAGAGGTGCTGGAGTTCTGTGATGGCCACAGAGATGTGCCGTCCAGAGTCCCCTTAAAAGAAGACCTTGTTGACCAGCCAGTCAGCCAGTAGCCTCTGGCTTGTGGCTCCTTCGAGATGATGTCAGCTACAGAGAAACAGAGAACTGCCTGGCCCATGGGCACACCCTTCCCAGGAAGGCCACTCTATGCCTGTTTGAAGCCAGGGTATATAGCCCTGTCCAATTCAGCTCCCTGTAGGACGACTCCCATGGCCACACATGCTGGAGAGATCTGAAGGGAGCTGGTCAAGTCTTTGTCCAGCCTGATCATGATTCAACTTCTCCCTCTGTCCAGCCCTTTCTTCCACAAGTTTCTACCCCTAAGACGCTCCCTGTCTCAGCATCAGCTTCTGTTTTCACCCCACAACAGATTGCACTGCAGCAGGGCCGTAAGGAGGAGGGGGCCCTACCTGGGAGCGCCTGGGCTGTTCCTCCCACCTCTCGAGGGTGGCCAGGTGGGCATGCAGCCCTGTGCCCAGGTGGTTGAGGAAGACCATGTTGAGCGGGATGCCCACCAGGGCATAGAAGACACAGAAGACCTGGCCTGCCTCCGTGCTGGGCGCCAGGTTGCCATATCCTGCAGGGGGAGGGGAGGAGTGTGCAAATATGGGGAAGAGAGAGTTCAGAACTGCCTCCCCCACAGACTCTAGGTGGTCGTCTTCCATCACCTCCGGGGGTGTAAGAGAAGCTCCTCTCTTTCCAAGAACATTCTCCCCACCCCCTGCTAGAATGATCTCTATTTGTAAGAATGCTGCTTGTCTATGAAAGGCCCATCTCCAATGACACTGCCTCTAGGAAGCCCTCCTGACTGCTACCTTCTTCCTCCCTACTTGGAGTGATTCCTCATAGTGCTTTGTGTCATTTCTGTCTGATTATCTACTTTGCCTTGTACTATTGTTTTTTGTGTGCTTATTATCTTATTGCTCTTTATGGGATCAGAAGCTCCTTGAGGGCTGAACTTGGATCTGATTCAAGTTTATACTCTCCCTTCCCCCACTCCATCTGCTTCAGATGTCACTTGAGCTCCAGGAAGGTGTGTGGAATTGACCTTAACTGAATGGATGAGGAGACCATGGTTATTGGAGGTCTGGGGTTGTCCCTGGGGGGTGTGAGGGGGCATAGCAGATGCTGTTGGTGTGCTGTCCCCTCAGAACAGCTGGGACATCACCTGCAGCTTGGGGGACAGCTCCTGTCCACCCAAATGGCTCTCTGCTCCAGGTCCCTGCCTTTCTCTGTACCTGAGACTGTGCATGGTCTGTGGGCAGGTTCGAACTAGAGTTCACACATCCGGGTCAGACCTCAACCATTGAGAGCAGGGGTTGGTAGATAAATAGCCTCATTTCCTCCCCTCTCATGGGCAATGTTTGGAGGCTGTGCTCTGCCTGTCCTCTCAGAGGGCCCCCGTGGGAGCAAGGACCCTGTTCACCAATGCAAACTTTGTTGCCCTTTCTCCTCTCTGCTCTACCTCCCCACTTCTCTACGTGTGCTTCCTGGAATCATCTCCTAGGTAAACCACAATGCTGGTCTCAGCATCTGCTCTCGGGAACCCCAACCAAGACAGGGACTTTGGGGAAGCCCTTCCCCACCCAGACCCTTTACCTATGGTGGTGACAACCGTGCCCGCAAAGAAGAAACTGCTGCCGAAGTCCCAGTTGCTGGGGTTGGTGGAGTTGCCTTTGGGGTTCACGCCCTTTACCCAGGCTTCCATGATGACCTGTTGAGGGGGCGTGGCATGGGGTGGGAGGAAGAGGCAGCTGATGGGACCTGCAGGGAGCTCTCCTGTCATCTCAATGATATTCTTAGATGGTCTTGTTTCCATTTTGTGGAAATGTAGGTAAATGCCTTGCCCAAGTCCACTGCTTGATCCACAGGCCGGGGCTGACTGAGTGTGGGCTGTAAACATGGGCTGGTGGAGGGAGACAGATGTAAGGAGGGTGCTCAAGGAGTGCTCCAGGTGGGAGATGGTGTCCGTGGCCAAGAGGGTGAGACGTAGATGTATTGCGAGGACCATAGGAGGATTCCAGGTCAGATGTTCCCAGAAAAGCTTAGATTTTGGGGACACAGGGAAGCCATGGGGCTGCCCTCCGCAGGGCTGATGGCCAGGACAGTGAACCCAGTTCTGGGGACTTCCAGGGGAGCGGGCAGCCTTGCTCTTTGCTGCCCCCTAGTGAGGCTCAGCCCTTGCCTACAAGAGACATTCCATCAGAGATGAGGGCAAAGGCCGTGTGTGTACGCAGTGGTGTTTCTGTCACAGGCAATGTGCATTGGAACTCTATACTCTATGTTGCATGCCTGTGCATGTGTGTTGAGTGCGTGTTTACAGATACTCAACCCTGGCAGGCTCAAGCCTAAGCCCCTCTGTCCCGAGGTCCAGCCCTGTTGGAGATGGGTAGTGATCCCTCCCAGTTCCCTCCCCTGTGACCATGCCTTGTCCCAGGCAGCAGCACAGTTTTGCCACTTGATAGAGCCCCCAAAGCTGGAGGAGTGCAGTGGGGGAGGGGGCCACTCCGGCCTCCAGTTCCTGTGGGAACTGTTTTCCCACTGGCTGGGTGAGTGTGCTCCTGGCCAGGCTGGGGGTGGCCCTGGTAGGCTGGGCCAGTCTGGGAGTCCTGACATGGGCTGTCTGCTTTTCTTCACTTTGGCAGAACTGGTCCCTTCACATGTGGACTTTGGTCTCCCTCCCATTCCCACACACCCAGAGAGGCCAGGACAGAACATTCTGGAACATGCTCATTCCCTAGAGACCCTCACACTTGGGAGCTGCTCTTGCTCTAGGCCCAGCTGTCTCCCACAGCCAACCTGAAGCACTCCGTGCTGCTGAGAAGGGGCCTTGATTCAGTGAGGGTGCTGAATGTGGGGCCCCCAGCGCGACCTCCCATCTTTCTGTAAGAATCCACACATGTAGGAAAAGTCAGACATGACCCCTGTGAACCAGGGCAAGGCCTTTTTCCTGTGGAAGCATTTCTAATACCGCTTCTGGTACTGTTAATGGCTTTTTCCTCTTGTGATTTTACCGGTAATGTGTGTTCTTCTGGAATCCTATCCCAGCATTCTTCCTGTCAGCCAGGCATCCCCTGGCAAGTGAGGGTCCTTCCCAAGGAGACAGGACAGGGGTGTCTTGGCTCCCCTTGGGAGGCCAGGGCCAGAGTGTTGTTATTCAGTGGTGGGGCGGGGGCTGCAGTCCAGCCTGTTGCCTCCCCCCTCTGTTTACGGAGCTAGTTAGATCCCAGCCACCCACCCTTCCCACCCCCGCTGGCTCTGGGGTTTCACCTCTAGCTCTAGGCTGAGGGCCTCCAGGGCTTCTGCCTTATCCCACGAGGTCTTGGGAGGCTCCGGAGCCCTTCTCAGTCTTAACAGGGGCGCTATGGCCCCAGCCCTGTGCTGCTGGAGAGCAAGGAAGCCTCGTTTCCTGGAAGAAAGGGCTTGGACTGGTCTCTCACATCTCTGGAAAGTTCTCTCTGACCACCCGACCCAACTCTCATCTTCTAAGTCAGCTGTTCTCCATCCTGAGGGCATGGACGTGGCCTGGAAGGCTTGTTAACAATAGGCTGCCAGTCCTGCTCCCAGAGCTCCTGACTTGGAGTGCCTGGGGTGGGGCGCGATGGTTGGCATTCTTAAAGGACGCCCGAGTGATGCAGATGCAGCGGGTCCAGGGGCCACACTTGAGGACTGCTGCTGCTCTAGGCTGTATCCTGCCCACCCCGTGCCCCCGCACTAATGCTAATTTGCGTGGCGAAGAGCAGCCGGCCAAGAGGTGAGTTCTGTCTCCAGCACTAAGCATGCAGCCTTGCCGACACTGCACCTGTCTGTGCCTCCGTGTCCACCTACCAGCTGGAGACAGCGATAGTAATAGGTCATTATAAGGAAACACGTATAAAATTCTTGGCTCCAGAGAATAGATCATGACCAGTCTAACCCTAGCATGATGGCCCTGTTCCCCACTGTTTTAGGCAGCTTGTAAATGCCTCACTAAGTGCCAACTATCATTCTGTTGACTGTGCACTTGTCTTATCCCTTTGTGGTGGATGCTGTCATTCACTGGCCCCCCTGGTCTCCAAGGCATTTGCAGCACCCCAGTTTTGCTGCGCTTCTGGGAGGGAGGGTGCTGGGGCTCCAGATATTGTACAGAGAAGCAGCAGGGGCCCAGATGGAGGGGACATGCTCTGTCACCAGCAAGAGCCCGCTGTGGATACCATGCCAGTGGAGCCGTCACCTTGGCCACTGCTCACCAGGTGGGGGAAGGCCAGCCTGGCGACTGCTCCTGACCTTTATTTTTGTCTCCCTCCCACAGCCCTCAAATGTGGTTGGCAGAGGGAAGTGAGGGGGAGAGGACAGAAGGATTAGCAGCCCCGGGGTTGGGGTAGCGGAAGTATGGCAAACGGGAGAAGGAAATTTGCACAGGGTTGATAACACTGACACACAGTTCACATTCACGCAGCAAGTGGCTGCTTAAAAAGTGCGTTTGATCTGCTGTGAATGTCTGCAGCACCTCAGAGATCATTTTCTCCCCTTTTAGATGAGGAAATTTGGGACCAAGGAGTTTAAGTGACCTGCTCAGGGTCACACAGCAATCCGGTTCTAGAGGTGGGGCCAGAATCCAGCACTAGGTCTCACTAGGTCTCCGTTCCTGCCCTACACTGCTTCCAAACAGAGCATCAACCTCCCAGCCCCAGGTGACAGCTCTGGATCTGCCGGAGAACCCCAGGCCTGCCCGGCCTCCCCCTCACCTGCACAAACTGCTCCAGGGCCTGCTGGTCCAGGCACGTGTAGTTCTCCAGGAAGCGTAGCTTCTCAAACTGGAACTGGTCCCTGGACTGGGCCTCCGCCTGCTTCTCCAGCAGCTGGAAGACAGTGGCGCCAAGCAGCAGGTAGCAGATGTAGGCCAGCAGCAGGGGCAGCAGCCGGCTACCCCAGCAGCCGCACAGCCTGGCGTGGGGCATGGCGTGGCCGGGACTCTGCCAGGGCTGTGGGGCTGCCCCTGAGAGGAGAGGGGGGAAGCACCCGGGGGACCCGTGCCCGGCCTCCTGCCTGCCTGGCCCTCCTCGTCCTCCTCGGCACAGGTGTCTGGAGGCTGGGGAGTCTGTTTGAACAGTGCGGCTCAGCGTGGCTGCACTAAGTGCCTCCAGTGCAAACAGGCCAGCCACCCCCAATCAGCCTTTTTGACCCTGGAGAGCACTAGTCGGTGGCATGGACCCCTCAAAGAGACCTATCAGCTCCTCGTGCGGTCCTCTTGTCTTCTCCTCTGTCTCCAAGTTGGATGGGTGTTTCTGGACAAAATCAGATGCTTTCCCTCTCATTCTGCCCAGGCCTGGATGGGCGCCTTCCATAGCCCCTGGCTTTTTACCCATGATGGATGGCTTCGGGTCCCCAAGCTGGGAAGGAACCAGGATGGGTGTGAATATGCCTTGTGCTCAGTTGCCTTGGCTACAGAATGGGGCTGGGAGGATTGACATGCCTATTGGGGGACCCGAGGATAATAAACTGGGTGACAAATCAGGGCAAAGCAAATAGACAAACAACAGCCTTGACCAAGAACAGTACTAGGGTTGATGCTGTTAACAAAGTTGTATGCATTTGCTTCATAGCTTTTGCTGATAGTTTTTTTTTTTTCTTTCTTGAAATCCTTATCAGGATACGATGTTGGTGAGATGTATGTGTGAGTAAAAAAGAAACTAAAAGTATATCCTGAGCTGAGATGTTAACAGTGGCTTTGCTCTGGAGAGTGGAATGGGGGGTATATTCCTGTCTTTATCTTCTTTGCTTGTGTGTGTATTTGCAATAGGTTTATTAAGACATAATTCACATGCCATTTGTTGATGCATTTAAAGTATACAGTTTTAGGGTTTTTAGTATTTTCAGAATCATGCAGCTATCCCCACAATCTTTTTCTAGAACATTTTCATCACCTTGGAAAGAAATCCCCAAGCACCCAGTCTGCCCCGTCAGCCTCTGGCAAAACCGTTAATCCACTTTCTCTCTCTAGATTTCTCTATGCTGACATTTAATAGAGATGCAGTCAGATTGTATGTGGCCTTTTGTGTCTGGCCTCTGTGTGTAATGTTTTTAAAGTTCATCCATGTTCTGGCACATGTCAGTACTTTATCTTTTTTTTAATGTTTATTTTTGAGAGAGAAAGAGAGCGAGCAAGCACAAGCAGGAGAAGGGCAGAGAGAGGAGGAGACAGAATCTGAAGCAGGCTTCAGGCTCTGAGCTGTTAGCACAGAGCCTGATGCAGGGCTCAAACCCACAAACCGTGAGATCATGACCTGAGCCGAAATTGGATGCTTAACTGACAGAGCCATCCAGCTGCCCCTACTTTATTCTTCTTTATGGCTGAATCATATTTTATTGCATGGATATACCAACATTTTATTTATCCATTCATCACTTGATAGATATTTGGGTTGTTTCCACTTTTCGGCTATCAGGAATAATGCTGCTATGAATAGCGTGGACACGTTTTGGTGGGGATGTATGTTTTCATGTCATGTGGAGTGGAGTTGCTGGTCATGTGGTCTTTCTATATGTCACTTTTTGAGGAACTGCCTGGCTGTTTTCCAAAGCAGCTGCACCATTGTACATTTGCACCTGCAGTGTGTGCGTGTCTTTCAAGTTCTCTGCTCACGTTTTCTGTGACAGCTGTGGCCGCAGATAGCACGAGCCATCTGCCCTTATCCTTACCCTCCTTCCCAGCTAGCAGAGCCCAAACCGTGTGCTTGTGAGCCTCAGGCAATGGAGCATGATCGGTCTAAGCCACCCTGATAATCCTGCCTCCTGCGCTCTGAGCTGGGTTCCCGGGAGCCGCCCCGAGAGGGGGATTTGTGTATGAGCAGCAGAATAAGCAAAGAGTGATAAGAATGTGGGGCAAGGGGTGCCTGGGTGGCTCAGTCGGTTGAGCCTCCGACTTCGGCTCAGGTCAGATCTCACGTTCGTGTGTTCGAGCCCCGCGTCAGGCTCTGTGCTGACAGCTAGCTCAGAGCCTGGAGCCTGCTTCCAGTTCTGTGTCTCCTTCTCTCTCTGCCCCTCCCCCTCTCATGCTCTGTCTCTCTCTGTGTCAAAAATAATAAATTTTAAAAAAACTATAAAAAAAAAGGATGTGGGGTGAGTAGGGTTAAACAAGAGACCACAGTCCCGGCTCAGCCTGGTTCGTGGAGAGTGCTGGTGGGTAATGCACACCCTGTTAGTCCCAGGTGGAGGCGGGGGAGCTGGCTTTCATAATCCCACACCAGCAGGTCCTTGGGCCATCTCTGGCACATAGCGGGCGAAGGGCTCTGGTAGGTGGTGGATGGTCCCCTGGAGTCCCGGGTCATTGGTAGGCCAGGCCATTGGAAGCAAAAACACATTAAAGAGGTGGTGAGGGGCATAGAAATGGAGAGGAGATCAGAGGATGGACAGCGTTCCTTGCACCCACTTTCCTGGCTCCCTTGCCAGGGAAGGCCATGACCCAGTAGCGGCCAACTGGATGTGCGCAGCGCCGGCTGTGGCGGTGCGGGGCCAGGCTGTTCTGTTCTGGGCCAGGGCTCAGCTGCAGCTGGGCCCACGGTTCCCCCTCTGTGTGCCCTGAATGCACGGACGGCTGGCCCTGCCCAGCCACCTTGTGTCCTTGAGGGAAAGGTCAAGAGGGTTGCAGAGATGCTCTACTGATTTTTCCACACACCTAACTCTGGATTTCAGAAATGTTAGAATCGTAAACCCTATTTGTTTAAGCCACTGTTAGGTATTCTGTTACTTCCCAATGGCTACACGAATTTTCGTCGTTGTTTTAATTGTTCAAGGTTTATTTGAGTTGGAAGAAACAGGAACACACTCCAGTTATCTGAAGTAATTGAAATGATTTGTGGAGGGAAGCCAGGAGCCACTAGGCTTCTGGAGCAACTGGGCCCATGTCTTCACTCCTACCCACGGGCTGTCCCTTCTCCCCACGCAGTGCACTTGTCCACTCTCCCCAGCCAGCCGGCTGTTCCCTCCCTGTGCTCTGTCCTGTCTCTGTGCCTCGGATTCTGCTCCAGGCCCCCCTTTGATTCTTTCTCTTGTACTTCTTGCCTCTGTGGTGAGGGGGATGTCAAGCGCATCTTTTTCACGTGGGTCCCTTCACAGGTGTCTGGACAGCCTTGAGTCAAGCAACACCTTCAGCTGCTCTGCCTGAGCCAGGGCGTGGGGGCATCACACCTATGGGTGTCCCTTGGAAGGAGCTATGAGGAGGCGGATACCGTGGCCTCTATGTCCAGGACAGGCCATGATGGTTTCCGTAATGAGAGTGAATGAGGGGGGTGGGATGCGGGGAGAATTTTTGTTCATTTTACCATGTCAAGTATGTGACCGATCAAGAGCGTGGTAGTGTCGTGGGGTTCCTAATCTAGCCTAAGGCCAGACACAACAACAAATACCAGGGTGTGGAGGTGCAGGCAGGATGTGGAGGCTACCCATGGGGAGCATCCGGCGTTGCAGCCAGTGCTGAAGGTGGCCGAGATGTCCTCTCTCTGAAGCACCTCACCCATCCCATGGTTTAGGGGGGTGCTTCCTGAGCCTTCTCTGCAATCCTGCTGGTTCTCAGCTCCCTGAGGCCACCTGTGGATCTCGAGCTGCCCTGTACAAGGCTCTTCTATACCCAGAGCTTTCCCAGACAGCTCCGTTCTGGGATGCGGGCTTGTCTCGGAGGAGGAAGGAAGCATCCAGACTCACAAAACTTACCCCTGACCAGACAACACAGTGTTGGCCACCATCTTATCATCACAGATTTGCTACCTCCTGGCCTTAAGCTAGGGTTGTAGTTACACCTGCAGAACCCTGTAATAATCAAATCCTATTTTATTGCCCTAGAGAAGCTCAATGTGTGAAGAGTTCTCTGTGTATCATTTAGAAAGCTCATCCACTGACGTCTGTGGGAAGCTCAGGCAGGTCTTAGTAACCCCTTCAGCCTGAGTAACCGCCATGGGTCTGGACACCATCCACAGGCAAGGGTTGTTGTTCCAAGGTGCAAGACAATGAAGGGAAGAGCATGGACTACCTGTGTGGGACAAAGGGGTGGGCACTGGGGGCCAGAGCTCTGTGTCTGACACGTTGGGGTGGAGGGAGGGCTGGGTTAGCCCTCAGCTAGAGCCCTCCCCCCACCAGGTCCACCAGGTCATGACACTGCATTCACTTACGGCCTACCTGTTGAGAACCTTCTGTGTGCCTGTTGTCCTCTCTGTCTGGCTGCTCACTCTCTCCCCTGCGGCTCCTTCCTCAGCTCTCCTCTGGTCGCGCCCCTCATCTTTTGTTCTCATGCTCACTTTTCATGGACCCCCAAAGACCTGACTAGAGTTTAGGATGGAGTCCTTCTCAGGAGTGCTTCCATTTTAGTGTGTGTGTGGGGTGCTTATGAAAACCCCAAGCCCACAGAGCCAAAGAGTGGTAACAAAATGGTGGAATTGGTGGATGGGGGTCAAGTCACGAGGTCTGTCCTCCAGGCACTCTGCACCCCAGAGGCGGCTCTCTCTGCCTTGACTCACTCACTACACGCCAATTGAACCCTCTGTGCTGGGGCCTGGTGCAGTGACTCCTTCGGTTGGCTGTGGCCTCACTTGTTCAGGTTTAGGAGAGAATCTGCCTCACCGTGAGGACCTTCCCTGCCCATCAAACGCTCCATCTCCCTGCCTGACACCTCCCCACGTGGGCACCGCTCCGCTGTGAGTGACAGACGGACACAGGGCATGATTTATAATCTCTTTCAGGGAATTATTGCTGCTAATGGGCAGAGCCAATTTGTGCTTCCCAAGTAGGGAGGGCAAAATCAATTAATGGAGAGTCTAACATGGCCAGGCCTGATGGCAGAGTGTGGCCTGACATCCGGCAAGTGATAAGGGACTTTCTGAGGCTGAACTAATAAGGAGATTGGAGGAAAAAGAAGAAAAACAAAACCCCTCTCAGATCAATTTCGTGTACAATGGGGAGAGAATGCAGAGTAAACAGAGCAGCTGGGCACGGGCCCCTTTCCGTCTGGATGAGCCCCGAGATAAGGAAAGGGACAGGCCGCCACCCCACCAACCAACATCGGTATTCGCTTAGGGAACCACTCAATAGACACATATCCGCACAAATGAAAAAGGGCACGTTCCAAACCGGAACCAGAGGGAGAAGATAAGGCCCACCTGCCCCGGGTACATCCCTTGCAGGGAAAAGGGCAAGCGGAGAAAAGGAGCTGTGGTTTCAGACCCTGCCCCCCAGAGCCCCCCTGACTGGCAGCACCATGGGGCCAGAGTGACAAGTTCTGCATGTGGTCGTCTGGGCTCCTGGATGTGTCCCCACAGTGAAGGGTGTGGGAGAGTGTCCTGTGGGGAGGCAGTGGGGGTACGGGTTTGTATAGGTCTCTGCTCTCGTGGCCGGAGAGCGTGACCTCAGGGAGGTCCAGTCCAACTGTGTGGACAGCAGAGAGGAGGGGAGGGGGAGGCTGAGGGGTGATTTGAGGGAAAGGCTTGAAACCAACAAACACACCTGGTATTGACCCTGTTCAGAGTTTCCTTTTTTTTTTTTTTTTTTTTTTTTAGCAGCAGGGTTCCTTTCTCACATGAACTCTTTCCTTGTGCCCCAGGATGAAGCACCGTGAAGAGAAGGGCTCTGGTTGAAGTTGGGGATGGGGCTCCCAGTTGGAGGGTTTGGATGCAAAAGCCCTCCTGACTTGTGATTCCGAAATAGATGCCCTTGCTGAAATTGGATTTACCTCAGAGCAGAGTCTGAGGCAAAATTTGGGTGTGAGTAGTTCATGTAGGAAGTGGTCCCAGGAAATGATCCCAAGAGAGTGGGGAGGAGAAACGGGGGGAGGAGGGCAGTCAATACAAGGTGAGTTTTTGAACAGATGTCTCCTGTGGGTACCTGGGGCTCCGCCCCACAGGGACCTCTGGGAGGCTGTGTGGGACACACTTCAGAGTTGACCTCCGGGGGGCAAGGAAGCTGGGGGAAGCTCCTGCCTCTCAGTAGTTGAGGATTATTCCAGGAGAGCTTAATTCTTGTGCTGCTGGCCTGCCCTTCCTATGGATGAACAGGACCTTCAGGTGGAGACAGACAGGTCCTTGAGACAGGAAGCAGCTGGTGTGGATGACAGCTGCTCACTAAAGCTCCGCGGGACCTCTATGTGGGTTGGGGGACATGAGCCGGACACAGCCAGTGTCTGCCAGACTCTTAAGTCTATACCTCTTTTTCTGAGTCATTGTAGTTTGTAAATCCTGCAGGGACAGAGCTCATCTGTGGAACTTAATGAGGGAATTGTTCAGCTCGTCAGACAAATACCCTTGGGAGGCAACAGGAGTGGGAAGATCATGCCTCTCTCTTCTGTAGGCTACTAAATTTGAAAAAGGCCAGGGGATTGTTAAGGGTTCCATCAGACACTCTTTATTAAAGAAGCCCGTGTGTCTCCTTATGTCTTCATACTATGGAAAAACCCAGAGCTGCAAGACGCATTGGGGCAAAATTAGCAATAAGCTTGGGGAGACAGGGACCAGGATGTAGATGTGGGGTGTTGATCAAGATAAAGTTCATCTTGGCCCCAGGGAGTAGCAGAGCCTCCCCAGGGTCTGGGAGATGAAGTGAACAGAGAAACTGATAGTATAGAAAAGACTGGGGCTGCTCCTGACTGTGTGGGGTCCTGGCGAATGTTTTTTGTGAGCTCCTGTCTATATAAGCAATTTGATTAAAACTGCCAAGTTCATGAGTCCATGTGAGGTATAATGATTACTCGTGAAGATTTAGGATATTGTAGAGAACAGGTAGCCATGGATTTGCTTGTTCATTCAGTGCATGTGACGGTTCTTTGTCCTATGTGTGATACTTTTCCTATGTCACAGTCACTCAACTCAGCAGGTCGGCACCATTCTGGCAGTCAGTCCTGAGCAATGCCATGGAGGAAATGCTGGACCAGTCAGTGCAATGATCAGCTCACCAGGCTGTTCTCCTGGAACCGGGGACTGACCGAGGAGCCCCAGCACAAATCCATAGGCATGCATCCTGGAGCACCTAGGACATCTGGTCAACCATTCCATGCAAGAGTGACCTTAAGGGAGGAAAGGGAGTGAGGTCTGCATAGGCCTGGTCAGGGCTAGGGGTGGCCTGCCTGGATGACACTGTTGGCCATGGCATGTCCCAGCACTGGAAGGAGACCTAAAAATTTTCTGGCAAGGCATTTCAAAGTGCAGGGCCCTCTGAGTCCTGGCTGAGGGCATCTCCTTGCTAGACTCTTAAGTAAATTCACGGAAAAGGCAAACACAAAAGATACTTCAGAGAAGAGATGACCAGCGTTTCTCACACCTGGGACCGGGAGTGCAGGGGGAGGGCCTGGTCTGGGGGAGGACTGCCTTCTCAAGACCAGGAGTTGAGTGAAGTGAGAAGGAGGGATCCCTAACCAGCCTTCTATCTGCTTCTTGTTCTGAGTTCCCCCTCAATGTGCATAAAATGGGCTCAGCCCTGCTTGCTGGCACTTGGCCATAGAAACCCAAATAAAGCAGTTAACCCTAAAAGAGCTTGCTGCCTCCTCCCTAGCCCTGATAGAAGCATCCAGGGCCATAGCCAGAGGCCATTTTCCACACAGGAGAAGGAACCTGTGTTAAAGGAAAGGTTATTTCCTCCTCCCACATTTTACCCATACATTTTCAACTTCCAACTTTCATAGACAACCTTTTTACATCTCTGCCTTATCATCCCGGCAGACCCTTGGACACACGTCATGAAATACTCTCTCCCCCCATATTCTTAGATGGTTCACCCCCCCCCAAGTCTCCTATTTGCTATGCTCTGTGTTCCTATTTGATGGATCAGCCCCACGCCTCTTCATATCATTGAATCCCTGACCCACCATCCCAGTCCTAAACCTGCCTCTCCCACCTTCCTCTCTGTACCCTGTCTCAGCTCTCATACTCTTACCCACCTTGACAGTGAGCCCAGGACCTTCCTATCTCACCCAAACCTGTCTTAGCACAGATTCCCTTGTTTGTTTGTTGTCTGTCTCCTTCATTAGAATATAAGTTCTTTAAAAAAATTTGTTTATTGTTTATTTATTTTTCAGAGAGAGTGTGAGCAGGGGAGGGGCAGGGAGAGAGAGGGAGACACAGAATCTGAAGCAGGCTCCAGGCTTTGGGCTGTCAGCACAGAGCCAGATGTGGGGCTCAAATTCTTGAACCACAAGTTCATGACATGAGCCAAAGTTGGACGCCCAACCGACTGAGTCACCCAAGCATCCCTAGAATGTACGTTCTAAGAGGACTGGCACTTTCTCTGTCTTGGTCACCTCTGAGTCATCGAAACTTAGCTCAGTGGATGGTACATCCTTGTTAAAAGAATGACCAGATGGATGAGTCATGTTTACATTTAAGGAGTTACAGGGGGCATCTTTCTGCCTATATATATTTTTTAAAAGTTTATTTATTTTGAAAGAGAGAGATAGGAAGGGCAGAGAGAGAGAGGGAGAGAGAGAATTCCAGGCAGACTCTGTGCTGTCAGTGCAGAGCCCATGGGGCTCAATCTAATGATATCACAAACCTCGAGATCATGACCTGAGCCAGAATCAAGAGTCAGATGCTTAACGGACTGAGTCACCCATGCACCCCTTGCCTGCATTTTAAACACACACCCATTGCATTGGAAAAATGTCCCTGGGGTGCCTGGGTGGCTCGATTGATTAGTTGAGTGTCTGGCTTCGGCTCAGGTCATGATCTCGCAGTTTTGTGGGTTCAATCCCCACGTCAAGCTCTGTGCTGACATCTAGCTCAGAGCCTGTTGCCTGTCTTCAGATTCTGTGTCTCTGTCTCCCTCTCTCTCTGATCCTCCCTTGCTCACGCTCTCTCTCTCTTTCAAAAATAAATAAAACATTAAAAAAACTTTAAAAAATGTCCCTGTCTACTTATTCAATCATCTGTGTCATTCCTGGGTCTGTTTCTATCAATCAGTTTTTCTCCTACAAACTATATTTTTCTGGTCCTTTGCATCATTGGTAATTTTTTTTCTATCAGTGCCCCTTCTATATTGTTGAATGTTAGATTTTTTTTTATTCCTTTAAATATTTTTGAGCTCTGTTTAGAAACTCACTGACAACAGTTTGACTCTCTTGAGGCTTACTTTTTAGATTTTGTTAGACGGCACCACAATAGCTTTGATCTATGGCTAATTTGGTGCCACTTCCAAAGCAATACCTTATGTGTTTTCTGTTCAATGACTTTTTTGTGAGAAGGTTTCTCTGCTATGGCTGTTGGGAGCATGAAGTACTCCCAACCCTGTGTTATTTCTGGAAGATTTTCCACTTGCTCCTCTCTGGTGGTTCTTTCCCCAGCCCTGAGTGATTTCGTCACCCGCATGCCTTGCCCAGCAGTTAGCTGAAGACTAGAGGTACCCTCTGGAGAGCTCTGGAGTGTGTCCACTCTCTGTCTGCAGCTCAGTCATCTCTTGTACTTGGCCTTGCCTCCCTGGACTCCAGGTTCCAATTCCGTAATTCAGGAAACCACTGGGCGCCCCCTGGTGCCCTCGTCCAGGACTGTGGCCTGAGCACTGTGAGTTGGGCAATTATAGGACTCATCTCACTTGTTTGGCCTCTCTTGGGGTCAATGTCCTGTACTGCCTTTTCCCAGTGTTTTATTGTTTTATGAACTTTGTCTAGTTTTCAATTATTTAAAGCAGGAGGGTAAACTGGGCCCTGTTGCTCTATCATGGCCATAAGTGGTGGTCTTATTTTTTCATAGATAGCTTACTCTCGCCCTTTCAGTAGGCAGCATGGATGGAAAGAGTGAACTCTGAGAAATTCTGCACCTAGTCCTATACCATCTCTGGGTTTCAATATCTGTATCTGTTAGCTATGGCTACAATTAATGTTTCATAACAAATCACCCCAAGTCTTAGTGGCTTATGACAACAAGCATTTATTCTCATGATTTTGGGTCTTTGGGTCAGCCAGGGTTCAGCCGATCTGGGCTGGGCTTGACGGGGAGGCTCTGCTCCAGGCTCCAGGTCTGCTGGCCTCGGCTCCAGGCTGTAGGCCGGGCTCAGATCTGCTCTCTGTATGTTCTGGGATCTGGGCTGAAGGGGAGGCACCTACCCAGGGCATGTTCTTCTCAAGGCAGATCCCTGGAGGCAAGAGGCGAGCCCGAGCATGCAAGGTCTTATCAAGCCTCCGCTTACATCACGTCTGCAAACACCCATTGACCAAGGCAAGTCACAGGGCCAAGCCCAAATTTAAGGGCTAGGAAAGGATACCCTGCCACCATGAGGCCATGGCAAAGCTTTGGGTGTGTAAACCTATTTAAGGGGGCAAAGTCTTAAGACTGGTTATTCAATCTACCACAGTTTCTCTGCTTCCTAAAAATCCCTGTGGCAAGATCTGAGCAAGCCACATTCTAAACACCTCCTGTCAAGTGAATAGCAGAGCACATTGAATTCTGGTAGGGACTGGGTTGGAGTCAGCAGTCAGGCTGCTTTCCAGAAGATGTTTTGGAAAGCTCTATAGTTTGGCCTGGAGTGAACTCAGATACCTCATTGAGCTCAGCATTGCCAGAGAGTCTTTTCAGAGCACTGCATCCATTTCTCCCATCTTAAAGGCCAGTGAACTTTGTGGAAGATGTACTGTGGTCAAGTATGTGTCCACATCAAAGGCCCGGCTTCCATTGGGAAGGGACGCTTGAGGCCGGGTTGGGGGTGGGGGGGTCCCTCTCCAGTTGCTGTACATACTTTGTATACAGCCCTCTTGGCAAGACACCAGGCCCAGCTGTCTGTTTTTCTCTCTTCTTCATTTCCTGTCCTGCCTTCAGTGATTGCTGCAGGAGGCGGGTTCACACCCTGCATGGGGCACACCACACATCTCTGTCAATAAGGCCTTTGGATCCAGGAGATAAGTTCTCAGCAGGAGATCTAAAGTCAATAGACTCTCACCAGCTCTAGAGGGCCAAGGACACTAATGTGTGCCAGGTACACTGAGGCTGTTTCCGAGGGACTCTGGCCAACTCCATGCTGCCTCAGGACTCTTAAGAGTGTGGGTCTGTGTTACATGTGTGCCCTGTGGACTCGGGGAGTCTTCGAGGATCTGGCTGTAAGGGCTCTGTTTGGTATTCCTGGGTTCTACAGACTTTATTGAGGACTTACTATGTGCCACAGAACTACGAGGACCAGAAGTGGACCAGGGAGGCTGGACCCTGCCCGATGGGCCTCAGTCACTGAGCCAGAGTTAAGGTGTGGGCCAGACACCAGCCCGAGAAGTCTGGGTTCTGTCTCTGCCACTCATTAATTGAAGGAGTATTTATTCAGTGCCAACTTGTGCTGGGGACATAGTGATGAGCAAGACACATAGGTCCTTGTTGTCATGGAGCTTTTAGTCTTGGGGGAGGGGTTGCAGGCCATAAAAAAATAAGCAAATAAAGAAAGATGATATGTCAGGCAGTGATGAGGAAAATAAAACAGAGAAATGGGATAGAGAGTAACTAGGGGGTGGCTCCAGTTGGGTGGGCCAGGAAGCCTCGGAGGAGGGGACTTTTGCCACTAACAAGCCCTTAGAAGCCAGCCCCTGCCCTTTGCTTCTGGGTTTCTAATACTACCAGTGAGGGTGTGGATTGGAGGAGATCATGGCCCGCCTGGCTTTGAAATGTGATCATCTACCTTCTCTTGCATGATTCTTTTACCCAGTCCTGGGGATGGGGGACACTAAGCCAATTTGATTTATTTTCCTCTGCTCTCTCTCCAGAGCGGCAGGTCCTATATTCATAGGACAGAGATAGAGAGAGTGGTAGACAAACACCTTTATTCAATTAGTTTCATTTCAGATGCCCTTCCTCTCCCCACTCCACACCCCTCCCCACCTACTGCTGGCTTGGGACCTTGCTGCCACTGCCCTCCAGGGCCTACTGTTGTATCATGCAGCCAAGCCCCGGAATGCTGCAAGGGCTCACTGAGGCAAGCCCCCAGCAGCTCTGTTTTCCTGGTGGGAGGGGGAAATTTTGGCCCAGATCCTGCAGAGCCCCACGAGGCTGGGTGAGGGTGTGAGGCCCAAGGTCACACACTGCCCCTCCCAAGCTCTCTGCAGAGCCATCCATGGCTCCCAGGGTGCAATGATGTCCTTGGATTCTGCAGGGTAGGTGATTCCCCATAAATACCGCTCATTAAGTTGCTGCCTATGGGTCATATGGGCTGTGAGGGTGATTGCGGAAGGTGTGGTTTGGGAGATCAGGACTGGCCATCAGGATGCTTTGCTTTCCGCTGCTTTGTCTTTGGCTCCAATGTCCTGCCTGGCTTGCCCCAGCCATCCCTGGGCTCCCACACCAGGGGGTGGGGCAGACAGCGGGCTGGTAGGAAGCTAAAAATAACAGATTGTCATTTCTCCCTTATTCTACCAGCGTGAGCTTCCCCTGCCACTACATTATGATGGTACTATTTCTTCATCTCCAAGGTCTAAAATCGACCACTACAGGGGTGAGCAGAGCACTTATCTTACCCCCTAGCTCCCTGGCATTGCCTGGTCTAGCCAACAGCCCCAGCACCCACAGCAAGGATGGTTCCAGAAGCCCCCAGCCTCACTGGCAGCCTCCAGGACACCATCCTTAAGGAAACACAGCCCCTCTTTTGGAACTCAAATCATCAGTTGCTCCCAGCAGCCCACAGATCACATCTGCAGCCAAGGCGAGTAAGAAAAGGTGCCTTCCTTCATCCATACTCCATTCTTGCTGCCACAGTGCATGGCTGGACACTTACTGGAAACCTGAAAGGAGACAGGAGGTTCTTGGTTAGGCTGTGCATGGGGGCACTGATTTCTCCCTGATGGAAGCACATGAGGAGGCAGCGGCAGATTCCTTGGGTCTCGGGCAGTGTGCCTCTCTGTGCCCAGACTCCTAGAGCCTGCATTTGCTCCCCCAGCAGTGAGGGATGATGCCTCCTTTGCCCTCTCCCTGGGCCAGGACCAACAGTCATTGTCCGGCCCCATTGACATTCCTACCAAATTCTCCAAGAGATTCTCTTTTTGCTCCTTATATTCACTGTATTCCACCTGACCACCATGGCCCATCCTGTCACCTCCCATGGCTGGTCAGGGAGGGAGAAAGGTTCTCTGGACTAAACCAGGGCCCCTGAGGTCTAGCCACAATGGTCCCCAACCCGTGGTGTGACTGGGCAAATCATCTTAGTTTCCTGGTCCTTAATTTCCAAATACCCAGATCGATGGAGTAGATGAGGTGCCTGGTAGAAGAAAGAAAGGCGGCTGGCATGGCTCCTTGCTTCTCGAAGTGTGGTCCATGGATCCCGCAGCATCAGCATCCGCAGGCGGCTTGTTAAGAAATGCCGAATCTAAGACCCTACCAGACTTACAGCACCAGAATCTGCACTTTAACACAACCCATAGATTTACTGGCACATGAATGTGTGAGAAGAAATGCTATGAGTGACATGCAGTTAATTTGCTTCAAGTTTGGCTATCATAATACGAGCAAAGGGGCTTGGGAACGTAGTGTTTAAAACACTCGCAGAGGGCGGAGAGATTGAGGAGCAGGGTGGCTGCAGCCGTCTGGGTGTGGGCACGGGGGCCTGGCAGCAGGTGGGGAGTGTGGGCACGCTCTGCCGGACATCGCTGAGGAAGAACCAGTAACTCTCTGTGCTCCACTGAATGTGGGAGGTGATAGGAAGGGAGGGGACAGGGAGGGAGGTGACAGGGAGGCACAGGTTGAAAACAATTCGAGGCTACGTGCCCTCGGTCCTTCAGATCTAATTCTGAGCACAAGACCCCAGGCTGTTTAATTAAGTGAAGATGGTCCTTACTTTTCAGACACTCCTAGCTGTTCTAGGTGAATCTCAGGGTGGGAAGGAAGAACACCAGGCACACCAGTGCATATGAAGGGGATGTGCTCCAGTCACTCTGGGCCCATGGTTCCCAGCTCTGCTGTGCATTGGAAACCCCTGGGGGAGGGAGGGCTTTAGAAATCCCAATGCCCAGGACAGATTAAATCAGAATCTCCTGGTGCTGGCAGGGGACCAGGTAACTCCAATGAGGAGCCAGGGTCGAAACCCACTGCTTTCATGGGCTCTCTGTTCCAAGGGCTGTGAGGGCAGGTACCGGGGACCAGCAGGCATGTGGCTTCTGGGCACATCCTGGCTCTGGTGTTCTGTCTGCACCACAGACCAGCAGCCTGGGCCAGGACGAGTTAGGGTGGGGAGGAGCATAGGGTCTGAGCCAGCTCCTACCCCTGGACTGTCACAGCACCCCACACGTACACTTGCCTGCAGTGGTGACCAGTGCAGGGGTGTGGCTGAGACGGGGCTCCACAGACCCAGACCTCAACCCCGCAGAAAAGGCGCCATTTCTTTACTTGACGAACCCCAGTGAGGAGGCAGCGCTGTCAGTCTTCACTGGGATTTCGTGACCGTAGGTTCCCAGACTAGAGGGTATTGCTACTGAGAAATCATTGAAAGGAGATCACTCCTCACCGTGTCGGGCCCGTTCTCACCAGAGGCCAGTTTCCCGCTAACAGCTCCGGGTGCTTGACTGTGTATGAGGGACTTTCATGGACATTATCTCAGGAGAGGCTGGCCACCTTGACGAAGGTGGAATCTGAACTGGACAGAAGTGTGAAGGCTGGGGAGGTGACTGGCCTAAGGCCAGGCCACACAGGGCCAAGGGTCAAGGAGCCCCGTGTTTAGGCCTTCTGTCTCCCGGTTCTGGGGTCTTTCCATTTCCCTGGGTCGGATCCTGCCCAGCAGAGAGCTGGGGAGCTTCTTGGAGTGGGGACAGTGGCATCCAGGCTGGCCGGGGGCTCTGCCTGGCACCGGCTGGAGAAGAGGGCTTGGGGGTCACACCAAGGTTTCTGTCCAGATGGAAACCATTCCAAACTCAGGGATTAAGGAAGGCTTTTTAAAAGAAGCCTCTAGAAAGGGGTTAGCCTCATTGTCTCAGATCTTAAAGCCATCCTTGGCAGTTGGAAACAGCAGATTTGACATCGTGGATGACGAACGCCCCATACGGGGGATATATACCTGTCCACACGTGCCCCTGGCAGGGATTGAAACGTTCCACAGCTTTTCCATGAATCCTAAATCAACCAGATTCATCCCGGCCCTCGGTGAAGTGTGGGAGCCGGCGGGCGAGGCTTACGTTAAATCACCCTCTCTGGGCTCCTGCTCTTAAGCTGATAGTCACAAATTCCCCATAATGAGCCCTCCTGAAGAAGCCCAGACAGACAGCACCACTAAATTAAGAGCAGAGGGAGCCCAGGGCAGGGAAGAGGGAAGTGTTTGCTTTGGCAGGGGAAGGTGCCTGGGCCCGGCCTGCATGTTTGCCTGACAGGGAGGCCTGATAAGTGGGCTGTGTGGAAAGTGCTGCGTGGTGGGGCCTGACCATCTGCCGCATCGGGGGAGGCCCCACCTGCGGGCCCCCTGGCCCTGACCCGGTGGAAACCTCGTCACCCTTCTTCAGCTTCCTTTGCAGCCGCACAGCCACTAAGAACCCAAGATTATTTTTTTCCCCCTTAAGAATAAAAATTGAACCCTTGAACTTTTGTTTTGACGAATTACTTCCAGGCTGCCGATTGTTTGGAGAACAAAGCTCCCAGCTGCAGGGCAGGTGGAGGGCAAGAGACGAACACCTGACAGACTGCAGGGTGGCTTTTCATGACAGCGTGGCCAAGTGGAGAGAGCGCAGAAAACCTGGGTTATCCTAGCTCCGCCATTTGTTAGCTGGGTGAGTTATTCAACCTCTGAGTGCCTCAGTTTCCCCTCCTGTCAAAAGGGGGGTCGGACTCTTGGCTCTGTACACTTAGAGCGCCCCCAGCTTGCAGTACAGTTTTCTGCATCATATAGGCAATGGAGTTAGCGGCAGGGCGCCATCTTGACATAGACCTTGGGTTTACGCCTCTTCTCTGAGATGGTTGGAAGTAGCGTCTTTATGTGGGCAAAAGTTGGGTAAACATAACCAAACAATGTTGCTGATGTGTAGACTTCTTGAGGGATGGATGACGGTTGATTTCTCTGCACTCCATCCCCGTGTGTCCTGGATGCAATGCCCTCTCCTTCCTCGAAGAGTTTTCCCTGCAGGCTTAGCCCTCTTTTCCATGCCATCAGCCTCCTTTCTTCTCCTGGACTGTTCCTCTCCATACGTAAATGTGTCTTCGAGACCACTGCTTCCCTTCAGCCTCCTGGTCACTCCCCCTCCCTGCCAAGCCCCTGGGTCAGCTGTCCCCATTCTGTCTCTACTTTTGCTCCGCCCTTTCTTTCTTCAACCACTGCAATGGCCCCTCCATTCTCCCAGGTCCCCGCCTACAGGGTGCTTGTCCAGGGCCACCGTGACATGCAGAGTGGCCACCGGGCCACTGGCCACTCAGCAGCCCTGGGCTCCACCAGCCTGTCTCCTGTGGACCAGGCTCTCCCGCAGGCCTGCCTGAAGTCACACTTGCTCCCCTGCTGGCTCTTCTCTTGCTCTGGCTGAGCCTTCTCACTAGCTTTGGCAGATCTTCCTGCTTACCTCTAAATGTCAGAGTGCCCCAAGGGTCTGTGTCAGCGATTAGAATAACCCTATTTGCTCTCTTCAACAGGGATTTCACCCAGTACATGGCTCTATACTCCCTCCAGGCCTTGCCACTGAGCTCTAGACTCATGTTCAGGGATGTACTTATCTCCTCTGAGGTCTCAAAAGGCTTCTGAGACTTTGAATGGCCAGCCAGAAATCTGAATTCCCCCAACAACTTTCCTCTGGTGTCCACCCCTCCCTGCCTTCCTGCTGATGGAATCCCCATCCTGGTAGTTGCTCAGAGTGTTTGCCCAGAGCCCTCCTGGCTCTCCTGTCCCTCACGACTCATGTCTAATTTGCTGCCAGGTCCAGACTACCCTCACCCTTGCCTGGACCTCCCCAGGAGCCAGATGCCTGCCACTCCTGGACCTCTACAACCACTGCTGTGTACAATGGCCGGAGTCAGCATGCCAAGGCCCCAGTCAGACCGCATCACACCATGGCTTAGAGTCTTCAACGGGTTCTCACTACACCTGGAATAGAAGCGGAGGCCCTTACCCTTGTCCATAAGGCTCTTGTTCTCGAGCTGAGCCCTTCAGTAACTCAGGTCTCCTTCCCACCCTGTGACCAAGCAAAGCTCCCTCCAGGGATGTTCACCTTCTGCTCCTTCTGCTTGAAACGCTTGCTCACAGAATGCTGTATGGCCACTCCATTCTTACTGTTCCGCTACTGGTTCAAGGTTCTCCTTTGCAAGGAGCCCTGCCCCAGTGAACGGCAGCCTTCCCTGCGGCTCTCTACAACCTTTAGATTTTAGCTATTTCATAGCGCTTACCAGCACCTCAAATGATCTTCTCTCTCTGCTGGTGTGTTCATCATCTGTCTCTTCCCCACCCCCAGAACGCCACGGGTTTGACTCCATCTTATTCATGGCTATGGCCCCAGCACTGATACAGTGCTTGGCATACAGAAGGTGCCCAATAAATACAGGTCTTGGGGAGACCTGACAGTGCTGCTGATTCCAGTGGTAGAGAGAACAGTGGGCAGGCTGGCATCTCAGGGAGGGTGAGGATGACATGGCAAGGCTTGGGACACTCCATACCTGTGTGCAGACCTCTTAGTGTCTCAACTGCAGACAGCTGGCTGTGAAACTGACTGTGGGCTCTTGGGGCAGGTGTCAGTCAATATAGGACCCAAGTCTGGCATTTTGTCCACAAGGAGTTGACATGGGCAAGCAACGCTCAACCTGCCCCGTAGGCTTTGGTTTCTTGGGATGAGGTTAAATGCAGGGCTGGGGGAAGGGGTCTTGGGTCTCATTGCTGTGGGTCTCTCGGGGAGAAGGGAGGCAGGAGAAGAGAAGGCCTGTCCACAGGAGGGGTCAGCTGCCAGGAGGAGGATGGGGGGAGGTTGGTGACAAAGGCTAGGAAGGGTTTTCTCTGCCTCTTTCTGTTGTCTGACACAACACAAGTATTTCTTCGGTAACTGTTAACGGTGTTCTCAGGCCTGAGCCTTCAAGTGGTGTTTACATCTACAACTCATTGGCAAGAACCACGCTCCAATAGGAGAATGGTATTTCTAGCTAGGGATTCAAGTTACCAAACCATTGCTCAGCCCCTTCCCATATGGAGAAGGCTGGACAAAGGAGAGCTGGCTTTGGGTACATGGGACAAAAGGAGTTGAAGATCCAGAGGAAGGAGGGAAACCTTTGCCAAGCAGGGCGAGAGCACCTGAGCCCACCACCCCCTTGGACATGTCTTGGTGTTTGTGATGTTGTCTCCTGGAGCTTTATCCAGGAGGAAGCAGAGGCCGGGCATGTGTGAAGGGACCACAAGGTCAGTCCTGTGGTTTCAGGAATATGCAGGAAGCTCCCTTCTCACTCTGGCCTTTCCTCTTGTCTCCCTCAAGGGTTGGTGAGCAGAGCTGGGTGACCTGTGGCCCTGGAGGAGGAGGAAGGTGCACTTACATTTCTTCTGCAGAATGCTCTGTCTGGCCTTGATGAATGCCAGGATGTCGGAGTCAATCTGGCTGTCCCCAGTGAGAGGGACAGATGACGCTGGCTTCTCAGGGACGCTGAGGACAAGCACATGTCACACATCACTGCATCTTACATTTGAACTCCACGCTTACCTTTCCAAAGTGCTTTCCATGTTCAGTGACCGGCTCTCACCCAGGAGGCTGTGGGACTGCCGTCTGCCTCCTCATCCCTCGACCATGTGTGTGCAAAAGCCACAGTGACCCCTTCATCACATCCTCCTCCTCTGGCTTAACTCTGTCAGTGGATTCTCTCCCTCTCGGAATAAAATTCAGACTCTCTTCATGTGTGATCTGGGCCCTGGTCTACTACCACACTCTGGCTGAGTAAGTTGCCATGGCTGAAAAAAAAATACTACATTTCCCAGCCTCCTTGGTAGCTATGTGTGGTCAGATGGCCAGGTCCCAGCCAATGAGATTTATAAGAAGAAGTGTGGGATTTGCAAGAAATCCTTTTTAAAAAGGTAAGAATGGAGTGCCTGGGTGGCTCAGTCGGTTGAGTGTCCAGCTTTGGCTCAGGTCATGATCTCCCGGTTTGTGGGCTCGAGCCCCATATTAGGCTCTGTGCTGACAGCTAGCCTGTTTCAGGTTCTGTGTGTGTCTCTCTCTTTGCCCCTCCCCTTCTCATGCTCTGTCTCTCTCTGTATCAAAAATAAATTAAAAAAAACATTAAAACAAATTTAAAAAGGTAAGACTGTATTTGCCTTTCTCCATCCTCTTTTTCCAGCCAATAACCAGCATCCCCCCAAGAAAATCAAAGCATTGCCCTCCTGGCTCGCGAGCCTCGTCTGTCCTCACACTGTCCTTACACAGGGCAGGTGACAGTATCTGCTCTCTCAGAAGGCAGTGAGGACTGGCCACAATAAGGGGCCGATCACCACCACAAGTAACTGTGTTGACATCTAACTGCAGTCCGTGACCTGTGCTCCAGTGGGGCTGCACAGAGCTGTTCCTTCTGTCTGGGCTCGGGGTGGAGGGCATGGCTGGACCCCACCCCTCGGACTACTTGGGAGGTGTCTGCAGGTGAAGAAGGTGTTCTGGTCAGAAGGCATTCAGGGCACTCCTGGGGTCCCGAGTGAACGGCTCACAGGGCTGGGGCTAGCTAGGCTTCTCAGCTCTCTGCCCTTCCCAGCCCGGGGACCCTGGGGCTGTGTAGGAATGGCTGTTGGGCTGGCTCTTCTTTCCTTTAACGACCCTGTGATGCTGTCTCCTAGAGTGTACATCTATTTACACGGACACTTAAAGCACTTCTGCCCACACAGGGCCGCAGAGACCCCTGAAAGAAAACTCCCCTGCCTTGGGACTTGGCATCTGTGAGAGACTCCAGGGTCTGGAGGTTCCTGGGATACTGGACATGGGGCTCCTCAGGATGTGGGGGAAGACAACTGGCAATCTTGACCCATTCCACTCGCAGCCGGGGCTGCCACAGGCGTCAGAGGGAGAACACAGACCTGCCTTCCAGGGAGGCGCTGGTGCTGCCGGGCTCCCGGCTGGGCAGGACGGGGCAAGGTGAGGGCAAGATCTTCCTGGCATTCGCATCACTGCAAAGGGAAAACGACCAAAGGAAAAGGTATGGGAGGAGATTCTCAGAAGAGAAATTTAGGTTTATATTTAGGGGCCGTATGGATTGAATATTCGTGTCTCCCAAATTCATATGCTGAAGCCCTAGCACCCAATGTGATGGCATTTGGAGGTGAAGCCTTTGGGAGGTAATGAGGTTTTGAGGAGGTCCTGGGGGTGGGGCCACCATGATGGTGCTAGTATCCTTACACCCCCCCCCCCGCCCCCGTCTTTCTACCACGTGAGGACACAGCGAGAACATCACCATCTGCAAGCCAGCAAGAGGGTCCTGGAACAGGGTGGCGTGATGATGACATAACAGGAATTTGTTTCTCACAGTTTTGGAGTCTGGGAGTCTGGGATCAGGGTGCGGCACGGTCATGTTCTCACAAGGGTCCTCTTCTGGCAGACTGCCAAATTCTTGTGTTCTCACAGGACAGAAAGAGAGTGAGCTAGATCTCCAGCCTCTTCTTACAAAGGCACTAATCCCATTAGTGAGGGCTCCACCCTTGTGATTTAAAGATGCACCTCCAAATACACTGCATCTGGGATTAGGTTTCAACATATGAATTTTTGGAGGATGCATTCAATTTATAACATTCTGTCCCTGCCCCCCACCCCTCTATCCCCCACAAATTCATGTCATTTTTATATGTGAAACAGTTTCCCTCCATCCCACTAGTCCCCAAAGGCTTAACTAATCCCAGCATGAACTCTAAAGTCCAAAGTCTCATCTAAATCAGAGATGGGTAAGGTTGGAAGTCAAATCACTCTGAGGCGGAATTTCTCACCAGATGTGAACATGTGAAAGCAGATGAGTTATGTGTTTCCAAAATACAGTGGTGGACAGGCATAGGTAGACACTTCCATTCCACAAGGGAGGAAGAGGAAGGAAGGGAGGGAGGGAGGGAGGGATGAAGGGAGGGAGGAATGGAGGAAGGAGGGAAGGAAGGAAGGAAGGAAGGAAGGTGTGATGGGTCCCAGGCAAGTTCGAAACCTAGCAATGCAAACTCCATGAGAACTTAAGGCTTGGGAATAATCCTCTCTGGTCCAATGTTCTGCCTTCTGGACCCACTGGGTAAAGATCTTGCTGGGCTCTGCCAGGCAGGGGTTGTGCCCTCATGGTTCTGCTGGGAAGCCCTGCCCCCACAGCTTTTGAGTGGGCAGTGCCCACTCCCCCATTTGAAATGGAGGAGGCAGCCAGGATGCTCTCTCAGTTGCCCTCGGGGTCACTCTTCCCTTACCTAGAGGGACAAGTGCACATTTGTAGCAGAATAGCTGTCATTTACAGACACCGATGTCCCCACATAGGTCCTGGACAGTGCTCAGCAAACATCACGCCATTGTATTCTCTCAATTGCCTCATTATCCTTATTATATAGATGAGGCAGCAGAAGCTTAGGGAGATTAAAGAAATTCTAAAAGTTACCAGCTGGCTAGTGGCAGAGTCTGAATCCTATCCATGACTCTGTGAGGCATCAGAATCCGTTTCTCAGCTGTGATACTTTGTTAACTGGACTCTGTGGGGTTCTGAGGAAACACACGCAGGACATGCATGGCTCGCTCCTGGCCACACTGACAAGCAGCCCCTGGTCCCAAATGAAGAGTCAAACCCAGCAGGTGTCTGACCCACTCAGGCAGGTGCAGTTTGGCCCATTAAACGAGGCTGCCTGATGTGTGCGCTTTTCCTTGGATTCCCGGTTACAAACAGCAGAACTCAACCGTGCTTCTTGGGAGGTCAAGAGGCCGGCCACCAAAGCTGTCTCAAGATGCCAGTGACATGTTAGGATCCTCTCTCTTCTCTAGGATGGTCCTGCCTAGACCCCTTATCCAACCTGGGAGAGGGCTAAAAATTCCTCTCCTTTACAGACGGGGGCGCTCGGGCTGAGAGCTGGGCTAGGATTAGACAGGGCCACCGGCCTTGCCCAGCCTGCACCATCAGTCCCGGGCCCCAGAGCCTGCTGCCCCACCCATGGGTACAGCCTCTTCCCCAGCTCCAGCCTTCTGCCATCTCCCATTTCAGCCCTTCCTGGGCCTGCCTCCAAGGATTCGAGACTGTGGGCCAAACAAACAGGAAAGGAAACCAGAGCCTGGGAATCCCTCCCACCCCCATGCCTCTTTCCCTGCCTCCCAGACTCCATGGGGTGGCAGGGAGAGAGGAGGATCTGTGCCGTCTGGTTAGAGAAGCTGTAGAACCAGAGGCAGCCACGAGGTGGCAGGCTTTGCATGCTTTTCTTTGGAGAACAGTGGCCAATGGTTCGGGCTCCTTCTGAATGGTTCCTGGTGCAGGCCTCCGGAAGGGGAGACAGGGCTTCCCGTTTCATAGGTGCTTCGATTACAGCAGGTCAGAGTCAGCCTGGAAACTGTAGCAAGTCTTGCAAGATCAAGTCACTGGTTCTCAAATGGCTTATTAACTCAATGGATTCCCAGTAGATCTTTGCCTAAGATTCCAGGGAGCAGCCCACAAACTGCTGAAGGCTGGTAGTGTGTGGAAGAGGGCAAAGATGGACAGTGGACGGGGCAGAAAGATGGGGCACCTAGGACTCTCTGCAGAGGCCTAACTGCCCAGCCTGTTGCCTCGACCATTCAGGAAGATGGCATGTGTGAAGGCTGGGGGCTCCTGAGGGCGATGACTCCTGCAGTCCCAAGGCTGCTCGAGTGTCCCCGCAGCTGTTTCTGAACCCTTAGGATCACACCACAAATTACTTTTGTTTTCTTCCCTGACCAACCAGCCTTTGACACTGCTTTCATTGCTCATGCTGGCATTCCTTCTGGAGAAAGAACACACCAGAATTAACTACCCCTTTCTTAATAAGGATTAATAAGTAGTATTAATAATAGGCCTCCTGGGTTGCCAATCAGCATGCTGTGAATTTAGTGTGATCAGCCTGCAGGCACAGGGCGTCCCAGGGGAAGGAGTGGGATCGGGTCTCTTTCAGAACCTGGATGTGCCTCCCAAGACACCCTTAACCCTGAGGCTCCAAGGAGCAGAGACCACCACCCAGGCCTGCAGTGAGTCCATGTAGACCAGCCTCTCTGGAGCTCGGTGCCAACCGCCTGCTGGACCCTCGCTCTCTCACCCCAGCAGCTCTCAATGGCCCTGGTGCATTTATCTGCTCATGGAATTATAGTGTCACAGGGACCTTGACACAGCTTATAGATGAGATGAGGAGATCCCCAAGGGGGCCCGCCGATTGGAAGAAGTACAATGAAGATTTTTTTCAGTCGTCCTTTGTGAAAGTCTAAACTGAAGGTGGCCCACGGTCTGATCTGGTGCACACCTCTGAAATCCACGGCTTGGAGCCTCAGGGTTCAGGGTGTCTTGGGGGCACATCCAGGGATCATCTTCAATTGGAATACCTAAGGAAAAGGAGTGTCCAGGAATGCCAAGGCCCTGCTTCTCAGACAGGCGGGTGCCGGAAGGGGGGCATGACCCTTACAGCGGCTCCCCAAGAAGATTCTAGGAGGCCCTGCCCAGTGGGGGACTTCCTCCATGGTGGGCACTCTCTCACAGAAGCTGGCAGGGGGATAAATGGAGGAGCAATACAGAGATGCAGCTTTGGCTGAAGGAGAGCATGTGAGAAGGGGCAAGAAGCCTAGAGAGGAAGGCAAAGAAAGCAAAAGGAGGGAGAAAGGTAATGTAGGGTAGGGATAAAGGTGGGCAGGTGGAGAAAGTGGAAGGAAGGGAGGGGGAAGAATGGAGTGCAGGCGTGAAGCAGAGAGGGGATAGGAGGTGAGGAGAGAGCAGGTGGAGGAGGGTGGGAAGAATGGGGCCTGGAGTTCAGGATTACGATGTGGCTCTTCACATTACCAACCACAGAATTAAACAATCCCTTTCCCTTTCTGTGCCTCGGTTACTTAAATGAGGGGCTGAATTCAGGGTTTCTTGACAGAAATGATGGGAGCCAATAGCAGGGAGTTCTGATTTTTCCAGTCAGAGGTTGGCTTTGTAAGCGAGTGTAGATTTGGTTTTTGAAAATCTTGCCCCTTGGGGAAATCAGGCTGTGGGCACATTGAAAGAGGGGAGGACCCAAGCAGGAGGACCTGGCATTTGGTAGAATGTAAAAAAGGCAGGGTTTTATGAACTAGCACAGAATATGGGCTGGAGACTGCCCTCCTACTAAACAAGATAATACACAGGTGCCCCTCAAGGGCAGTCATTGAGTGAGGAGTGAGCAGGGTGGCTGGACACCGTCAGGCCTGGGTTCCAATCCTGCCCCACCACTGACTAGCTAGGTGACCCTGAGTAAGTGAATGGAGCTCTCAGAGCCTGGGCGTTCTCATCTGTAAAATGGGGACAATGACAGTATGTGCGGTTCCTGGAAATGCCAGGATATTATTCCCGGGAGAGAAGAAAGCTAATGCCATCTCCTCGGGGAATTTAAGGAGGTCAATAACCGCACTGCTGGATGTTCACAGAAGACGTCTGAGGAGCGATGACCCAGGACAGGCTCTCCTCCCCACCTCACCCCTGCTACAGCCCATGAGCTCTTTCCCGCCAGCATTAGAAAGCATGTGGCAGGTGATTTGTCAGAGGTGGAGCCCCCAGACCTCTCCCTTTCCAGGCAGCAGCAGGGACCTTTCCTCTCCCCTATTGGAAACTTTCTGCCTATAACTTTTGGTATCCAAACTGCAGAGTGGGAAGGAATTTAGGGGTGCCAACCACCCGCAGTTGAGGTGTCTTAGCAAATTCTCTTTAGGATATTTGGTTATTCCTGCTGAGGGCTGGAGGTTCAGCCAGAGCACTGGCTGCCATCGGACAGCACTGGCTGTCACTCCAAGGCCCATCTGGGCCCTCTCCCCAAAGACCCTCCGTGATCAGTCATCAAAGGGGCTTGGGGTAGAGTTCTGGGAGCAAGATTTTGAGAAAGGCTTCCATGGGTGATCTTTACTTTCAAATTCAGGGTTCTGAACTTCACTTGGCAGGCATGGTCTATTTCTACCATATAGCCCTTGGAGTGTGTGTACTGGGCCTTTACACAGACACACACACACACACACAGACACACACACACACACTTCATTGTCTTTGAAACAAAAGAAAATTTAGAGATGGAACTTCCTATTTGCTGGGCAGGATATTTCTACCAGTAAGGAACTACGTAAGAGATCTAGAAAAAAGGCTGGGGAAATGACAAGGGAGGAGAGCTTGGTGTTGTTCCGAGTACATGACAGACTCAGGACTGGGCCAGAGCAGCAGCCAGGGAAAGCCCCGTCCTCTTGGCTGGGCCAGTGGCTTTCAAACAAGCTCTGCAGAGTCTAGGAGCTTCAGGGGAAGGACCCAGCTACGCAGGGGTTGCACACTCACGTGCTCCAGAGGTTGGCAGGTGCCCAGGTGAATGCGGAGACACTAATGTGAAGCTGTCTGTATTGCCGTAGAGAAGGCCTACCTACGCTGCCTTTTTAGAGAATATTAAATGAATGGCTGTCTCCTGGAGAAGTTTTAGGTTTACAGAGAATTGAGCAGATGGTACAGCCTTCCCATGTAAGCCCCCATCTTGTGGTTTCCCCTATTATTAACGTCTTGTATTAGTGTGGTACATTGGTACAATTGATGAACCGAAACAGATGCAATGTTATGAACTCCAGTCCATGGTTTCACTCTTTTGGTGTACAGCTCCCCAGATTTTAACAAATGCAGAATGTCATATTCCCATATGTTTTGATGCCTTACAAATCCCTAGTGTTCCTTCATTCATCCTTTCCTCCTCTTCCCTCACCCTGGCAATTACTAGGTTTTTTTCCTTTTTTTAAATTTATAGCTTATTGTCAAGTTGGTTTCCATGTAACACCCAGTGCTCTTTCCCACAAGTGCCCTCCTCCATGCCCATCACCCCCCTTCCCTCTCCCCCCCCATCAGTCCTCAGTTTGTTCTCAGTATTCAAGAGTCTCTCGTGGTTTGCCTCCCTCCCTCTCCCCAACTATTTTTCCCCCTTCCCCTCCCCCATGGTCCTCTGCTAAGTTTCTCCTGTTCCACTTATGAGTGAAAACATATGGTATCTGTCCTTCTCTGCATGACTTAGTTCACTTAGCATGACACCCACCAGTTCTATCCATGTTGCTATGAATGGCCAGATTTCATTCTTTCTCATTGCCATGTGGTATTCCATGTATAGATAAACCACATCTTCCTGATCCGCTCATCAGCTGATGGACATTTAGGCTCTTTCCATGATTTGGCTATTGTTGAAAGTGCTGCTATGAACATTGGGGTACATGTGCTCCTGTGCTTCAGCACTTCTGTATCCCTTGGGTAATCCCCAGGAAAAATAATTTGGCCCACCCATGGCACAGGGAGATCAGACTCAAAAGAGTGGCTTGCAACAGGTGGTCTGAGAAGGGCTTGGGGCGCCTGCATTCTTCTCCCTGCAACCACTAAGGTGGGGCCTCGGAAAGCAGCCCCCGAGACCTGACCAACCTACATCAAACCATGTCCATCCACACTGGAGAGCTGCCCCCATTTCCTCCCCCTTTTTTTCCTTTTTCTATTTTCTTTCTTCCTTCTTTTCTCCTTTTCCCCCCTGGAGTCTGGGAAATAGATCAATTCTTATCATCCAGATATATATCTGATTCTTATCTCCCCCCTCCGCAGGTTTAGCCCTCAGACTGTTCTTTTTCTTTGGTTATTTCTGTCTCCCCCCTTTCTTCCTTTTTTTTCTTTTCCTTCCCTTTCTGTTCTTTTTTTCTTTCCCCTTTTGGTTTGTTTATTTGATTTGTCTGTGCATTTGCATGTTTTGTTCCCTTTGTGTTTGTCTTTCTGTTTTCCTTTTCAGGGCTACCTCAAGAAACAAGCCAAAGTACATATGGTGGAGAGTCCCAAATATCACTGATTAGGGAAATAAAATAATCAAAGGCATAACAAGAGAAACCAAGAGGCACCATTAAAAGAACACTTCTGGAAACGACAGGCCCTGGACAGTCAACGAATGAGCCTCCTTTAATAGAGCAATACTAACAGGTGCACAGTGCAAAACGAGCTTTCTTTCTTTTTTTTTTTTTTTTTTTTACCTGTCTCCATAGTTTCGCCCTTTCCAGAATGTCATGTTAGAATTGCACATGAGGTAGCCTTTTCAGATTGCTTCTTTCACTTAGTAATACACATTTAGGTTCCCTCCATGTCTTTTCATGGCTCAAGAGCCATGAACTGATGTAACAACGTGTGTCAACCATACTTAAAGATAATAACAAAAGAATAGTTTGGGGCTTATAGAAGATCTGCAAAGATAGTAGTAGAAAGAGTTACCATGTTCCTCATGCCCAGTTGCCCTTATTGTACGATCTTACATTGGTCTGGTACATTTGTCACAACTAATGAAACAATGCTGATACATTATCATTAATTAAAGGCCGTACTTTATTTGAATTTTCTTAATTTTTACCTACTGTGTTTTTTCCGGACCTAGGTTCCCATCCATCCAGGCTAGCACATTACATTTTGTTGTCAAATGTAATGTCACTTTTTTGTCTCCCCTTGTCTATGACAGTTTCTCATGTTTTTCTTGTTTTTGATGACCTTGACAGTTTTGAGGAGTACTGTTGGGTATTTTGTAGACTGTCCCCCAGTTGAAACTTATATGATGTTTTCCTCATGATTGGACTGGGGTAATGGGATTTTTAGAAGACCATAGACGTAAGGTGCCATTCTTATAACATCATGTTAAGGGTGATGTCTGGCACAACCTCCCCCCGCCACAAGTCAAATAGAGTGAAAGCTCTATTTCACGTTTTCCAACCTATTCAGTCCCAGTCAAAGGACTGCTCCTGGGTGGCAGAGGCCACCACTCCACACATGCTGCCCTGACCACTGTCCTGGCCGTGGCGGATCTCTCTGGGGGATGGGATGGAGGGTGGCCGAGGCATGCGTCACTGGCTCGACCACCTGAGTTGTGTGGTTGGGAAGAGATAATAATGTGTGTGGCATGGGAAGGAAGCTGCCTTCAGGAGGTGGTGTGGGGGGAAGTGGAGTCCCTGCTGGGTTACGCCAGCACTCGAGGAGACTGGCTCCTGGCTGTCCTCGTGTGGAGGCCGTCCTCCTGGGAGGCCACCCACATCCCTCCTGAATCTGTGCTAGGACGGTCTTTTAGCAGAGCTCCTCTGTATCCCGACTGGCCAACCACCAAAGTCCCCGCCCCCTTCTCTCCCAAGCTCTCCCTTCCACCTGCTGCGGACCCCTTCTTCCCACTCAGGGGGCAGGACCAGGGCTTGTCTCTTGTCACCACGGCAGTAGGTCTGCTGGCTGTCAGGGTCGGGGGGAAAAGGACTGAGGAGGTGGGCTCAACAGCCTTTGTTCCAACGCTCCCGGGAAGACTGGGTTGAGTACCTACAGCCGGTGCAACAGCAGGAGAGATTCACCGAGGCCGATCAGGCAGCCTACCGAGACCCATACGAATAGCGGCAAGAGCAGGCTGAGGAGAGGCAGGGAAACTTCTGCGGCCTCACTCCTTACCTTTGGTTACAGAGAAGCTGAGGCCTTTCACGCTGGGACTCAGGTGTCTGGGGAAAGGGCTTCATTTGATTGCGTGAATTCACTGCTGGAGAATTTACCTGTTGGCCCAAGAAGGAGTTTCACAGTATTAGCTTGAATCTGATGACGTGGGAAAACATCCTTGTTGTATTTCTTAAGGCGAAAAAACGAGCTCTAAAAGTTGCTATACACAACATGTGTGGGGAAACATTCTAGACATTGTGATCACGATGATGATGGGCATCCAAATATTATCTCTGGATGGCAGGATTATGGGTAATGTCTGACTTATTCTTTGTCCTTTTCTGTGCTAAGTCTTCCACTTTGAGCCTGTATTAGTTACTTGTGGTTAGGAAAACGTGTTGAACGTGTGCTCTGACAATTCTCTAGAAGTCCTCTCTGGTTTTGTTTTTCCTTGGTAGAGACGCTACCAGAGGCAGGAGAAATCCACTGAGCACTTCCTGTCGCAGAGGCTCCACTGTGGTGCCCTGGCAGCTTTGCCTGTCTCCACACGGGGCTTGAGAGCAGGGCCTCAACTGCAGCTTCTCTGAGTCTTGGCAGAACGCCCTGCGGTTCCTCCGGAACCTGACAGCATCGCAAGTTCATGAGCAGCTGCTGCGAGCCCGTTTCCCACTTGCCTTCCTATCTCCCTGGAGGCGGTCACGGGACAGCTTCTCATCGCCTCCCATGTTCTGATGAGGTTTGAGCCTTTCTGCCTCAGGGTGCATCTGCAGGCTAGAAAACTGCCTAGTGGCAGCATAGAATCGACTCCTCAGGACAGGGTGCCCCGTCAGCCCTACTGCAGTCATCTGGTCCATTCTGTTTTGGTGACATCCTGTGGGGCAGAGGATACACGGAGCTGACATCTTTGGCTACTCTGGCTTTTGCTGCCTAGATGAGCAAAATATGCCATCTGAACCCGTCAGCCTTGCCTGGACACTTCCTGACACACACAGGATGACCCTCGTTGTGTTCAGTGGCTAAACTCCCTTGGACACCAGCAATGGCGGACGGCCTCACCATGAAGGGGTCTTAGTTGGAGAACAGACAGGACCCCGGTGTGCTGTGAACATGGATGGGAACCAGTGGCATTTTTTCTTTTTCCTAACTTCTACCTGAAATTTAGCATTTCTTTCAGTAATACAATGTAGACAATGAACCATAGTAGTATATACAGTATTAGTGACTTCCTCACCAGCTGGAAATCCCAAGATATTTTCTTATCATATTGCACTGTGGAAAAAATACTGAAACACTGTGTTTACCACTACTTTGTAATTATGTTAAATATTAATTAATTTACTTTATTAATATGCTTGTAAAGTGGCATGCATATTATCATACCATAGCTTTGCTTTAAAAGTATTTTGATAACTTTATTTCAGTCTTACTGGTTTTCTTTGTCCTCTTATATATGAAGTTTTATCCAAATGTTCTCTATTGTCTGGCTACTTGGTAACACACTGGTTACTGCTTGGCTGTGTGTCTTTGACCAAATAACTTCTTAGGCTCTCCGTTTCCTTGTCCTTGAAATGAAGGGATCAGCTGCTGGATGATCTCTGAGAGATCTACCGGCCACCTCCTTTATGCCAGAAATCAGGACTTACAGGAGACAATTGGAACTGGGCGTTTGTATCAACGCTTCTTGGCTTGTTATCTTAGCCTCCATAATATGCTAGAGAGCTTCCAGGAATCCGTCTAGCAAATATGCAAACATTTCCCTACAAACATGCTTTCAGCGCAAAACTGGACACAATCTAAACATTAAGCAATCAAAGATTAAGTGGCTTAAAATAAATTCATATGATGGCACAGTGACAGCCATTAAAATGATGTAGAACACGAACATGGAAGAGCGGTCATGCTGTGCCATGACGTCCCAGGATAAAAGCCATTTGTGATACTTGAAGGCCCATATGATTCTATTTTTATAAAAACATACGGAGGGGTGCCTGGGTGGCTCAGTCTGTTAAGCGTCTGACTCTTGATTTCAGCTCAGGTCATGATCTCGTGGTTTGCGGGATCCAGCCCCGCGTCAGACTCTGTGCTGATAGCACGGAGCCTGCTTGGGATTCTCTCTCCCTCTCTCTCTCTGCTCCTTCCCAGACTCAAGACAAATAAATCAATATGGAAATAAATGCATAGGAGAAAAAAGTAATATAATCCAACATGATAATATTGGTTATCCTTAAATGGTGGGGTTATGGTGATTTTTACTTATTTGTGCTTTTCTCTATTTTCCAAAATTTCTCTAACTTACCATAAATTATAGAAGTATATATTTACCTATACACTCATATGTATAAACACACACATATATACGATAAAACCTTGGATTGAGAGTAACTTCCAGTGTTCCACAAGACAAGCACACATTTCTAATGCATTTCAACTTGATAAATGAATGACGTCTTGCAAAACGAGTAGTACATATGTCGAATGTCATGTGACGACAACTCAGCCAATGTTTCTTGAAATTTGCTTGGATATACAAGTGCTCTGGATTACAAGCATGTTTCCAGAACGAATTGTGCTCACAAACCAAGGCTTTGCTGTCTATGACTGTAATAAAAAAAACACCCAATGCTGTCAATATGGTGTCGTGGGAGAACGTTACACAAAGCAACAGTGGCAAGTCCACTGGTTTGGGCTCACCTTCCATCGCCCACCTTTCTAGGTGACAGGCACCAGAACACGGAGACAGTGCGCCCCTGATCATTTGCGTCCCTCGTTACTAAGATGAGCACTTGCCTCCCGAGCCAAGGCTGAGAGCATGTGGGCCTGCCTCCGACAGCCTGTCCCCAGCAGCCCTCACATTCCCCAGGCCACAGCAGTGGGGCAGGCTCTGGGGCAGTGGGGGGACAGATGCTAGTACCTGCAGGCTGGTGGCTTCCTCGGTCCACCAGGCTTCAAACTCTTTCTGCAACTTCACCTTGGCTTTGTCCATGAGCAACTGCAAGTGCTCGATCTCCACCTTCAGGGCCTTCAGGCGTGTGAACATCATTTTATACCTACAGTGGAATCAGGGAAGAGTCTTGAAAGTCACTGGCAGGAGGAAGGGCCATGAATGGAGTGTTGGTGCAGGGCCTGAGCCTGAGAATCTGGCGGTGCCACTCTGGCACCAGAAGCCAGGACCCCAAAGGAGCCCACGGATGCCAGGGCACAGGGCCTGGGCTTGAGTCCATCACAGAGAAGCACGGCCAGGTGTTTTTGTCCCCCAGGCCCCCGGGCTCTGTGTATGAGATGAATACCCCCTCCTTCCAGAAGGATATCTCCCATTACTGAGCACCAACTAAGGGGTAGGCGTTCCTCTAGGCACTCGACATACAAACTCACTCAGACCTAGTCCCGGTTCTATGAAGAAGATGTTTCACTTTACAGATTTGAAACCTGAGGCAAGGAGAGGTTACATAACTTTCAGGGGGCTAAGAAACAGAGGGGCTGGGATTTGAACCCCGGCCATCTGGCTCGAGAAACCACAGTCTTATTTGCCTCACTATTCTGCTAGTTCACCTTCATGTTGAGGACTGAAAATTACAGTACTTTCGCTAATGCATCTATAGGTTTGGGGCATGCAGCAACGAATCAGAAGTTGTCCAGCAGGAAACAGACACACCACCACCACAGTTTGGCTCTTGGGAGGACCCTGAGGCAGGAAATGTGACCAAGGGGGCAACATAGAGTGGAGGAAAGCCACCGGAAGAACGGGCTGGGAAGAAACTGGGAAAAATAAAAAGAAGGGAGAAAGGATAACCCAGGGGTGGACAGATGTGCTGGCAGGTGTGGGAGGGCAGCACCGGGCTTTCTGGAAGGAGGATGCTGGCAGGACACGCCCCAGCGTAGTCATGGCGAGGATTCCGGGGACCCGCTGAACGGGGCTCTGTCCTCAGGTGGCACGGATGTGTGGGGGGCGGGGAGGCCAGAGAGACGGGGTTTGCTCAGGGTACACGCCCAGCTAGCCCAGGGTGGCATGTGTCCTAATGACACCATAGGCTCCTAGAGGGCTGGGAAGTTCACTTGTTTGCTCTCCCCAGGGCCTCCCCAGGGCAGGGAGGAAATTGCAAACATTTGTCGAATGTGCAAATGAATGCGTGAACTACAATGCTGGACTGGAGTGTTGCGTGACATTCTGAGACCATGCTGAGTATCGGTGACGGCTGTGTGTCTGTTTACGCTGGAGGTTCCTACCTCTGTTAGTGAGATCATTTTGGTACTCTAAATGGCTGCAAGAGGGTGCGATGTTCTCAGAACACCCCGCAGAGAAGGAGACCCAGGAGGAAAGCAAGGTGGATCTGCCGGCGGAAGACCTCTGTAGTCATACTTCCCTACTCCGCTAGATGGCAGCAAGAGACAAGACTAGTCTCTCCTGAGCTGCAGCCTGGGACCTTGGGCTGGTCAAGGTGCCTAGGAGCCAACCCCTCTACTGACTCCAGGGCCCAGTGAGGCTTCCTGCTCCTGATTCCAACCTCATTCTGCCTATAGTTTCTGCATTCCACATCTGTCTGCTCAAAGGCAGCACTCCCTCCAGCTATTTGAGGACCCGACTACTGGATCCACTTCCCAGAGCAGCTCCAGACCTGGGGCTGGGGAGGGGCCACTCTGTCCGCCCCTGGGCGACACATGAGTCATCCCTGGGAGCACCAGGAGCCTGGGGTCTGGGTGTGTGGGCTGAAAAAATGGGTACCTTCTCTTTTCTTCCTCCAGTTGTGATCGAAGCTTCTCTTCCACCAAGTCTGGCATCGAAGGCATGGCTACATTTTCTGAGATACCTGTGGAAGGGAGATGCCAGTGGATTACTCCAATGAAGAAGGTAAAAGGAGGAGTGTGATTTTTGGGCAGAGGACCGAGTAAAGTGCATCTCAAGGTGAAAGTACCTCTGTGAGTACTTTCGGGGGCTTGGGATGGGAGTCTGCTGCCACCCCCTCCTTTGGATGGCAATCTCTGCTCGGCTGCTAGCCTTGGAAGAGAGGCTCCACGACTATTTCGGCTGTCCCTCCCATGGTCCAACATCTGTCACTGGAAGACAATTCGTCCTTACATTGCTGCTAATCCTTTTGCTGTTGAGTTCACTTATTTCCTCTTGAATCCCCAGGGAAGATAGTGTTTTCCTATCCTTTGCTAGAAAACCCCTTGCAAACCAAGAAGACATCACTGAACTGTCTCACATCTGTCAATCTATCTTTGCACCAGTTGAGGTGCCGAGGATCTCCTGTTTTTGATTTCCTTCCAAAGCCGAGGTTCCCAAGCCTGATTAACCCAAGCAGTGCTGATATGCAGCTGAGAACACGCCCGGACGCTCTGCCCACGAGCCAGGGCGACAGGACCTTGCCCAGGTCTTGGTGAGGGCTGTGTTCCTATGCACGCCGGCCACTGCTACAGAGATGCCCACTCTGGCTAGTGTGCTTGTCTGGAGCCCGGCCTCTCCTAGCCTGGTGGGTAGGGTCTGTTTACCATCCCAGGGGTCCCTGTGGCTGCTCTGCACTTCCTAGCCTCACAGAAGGTGTCTTGAAGTCAGACAGCGCCACTTTTTGCTCCACATAGGGGGGAATCTACTTTGGGTTGGGTGCTTTCTGGACATGATCAGACTGAATCCTTCTAAGTTTTTTAATGTTTATTTTTGAGAGACAGAGACAGAGCATGAGCAGGAGAGGGACAGAAAGAGAGAGAGAGAGAGAGAGAGAGAGAGAGAGAGAGAGAATCTGAAGCAGGCTCCAGCCTCTGAGCTGTCAGCACAGAGCCCGACAAAGGGGCTTAAATCCACAAACGCTGAGATCATGACCTGAGCCAAAGTTGAATGTTCAACCAACTAAGTCATCTAGGCACTCTAGACTGAAATCCTTCTAATACTCATTTGAAGCATTATTGTTTGCATTTTGCAGAGAAGGGCACTGAGGTTCAATGAGGTTGACTTGGCCAAGGTCACCAGGCTAACTTCAGGAAGCTGGATCTGAATCCAGTTTTGTTTGGTTGGAAGAGCCTTGGATTCAGAAATTCCTTCTGTTAACATTTCTGACAGATGGTCATCTGCTTACTGCCCAAAGCGGTGGGGAGCTCACTGCTTTGCATGGTAGCCCATTTCATCGTGGGCAGCTCTGTTTCCTCTTACTTTGAGCTGAGACCTGCCCCACTAACTTCTTTTCCCCTTGACTTTGGAACTTTGGAGCAGCATAGCATGACTCCCTTCTTAACTTGATGGTGCCTTAGAGATTTTAACAACAACAAACCAACAACAAAATAACTTACCAACCGTGTATCTGGAGCGTTATTTGCAGGCTGAGTCTGCCTAGTTCCGTCACCAAAGGACTCAGTGACATGGTTGCTTTCTAACTAATCTTAAGGATCATGGTCTAAATTGGGACATGATGCTCCAGATAGGTCTGAAAGGGACACGGTACAGAATGGCCCTCCAAGCTTGTATAGATGTACATTCTATATTTCTGTAGCAGGTAAATTACCGGCAGTGACCATTTATCAAATGCCTACTGTATGCGCGGTGCTGCCAAGTTCTCTCAGGCACTGGGCTGGGGGCCCCTGCTCCCCTGATCACTAATTGTCAACATCAGCAGACGGGTCTTACCATCTCATTTCAGCCAGATTCTGAGGCTCAGAGAGGACTGTGAATAACCCAAAGTCACACAGCTACTAAGAAGCAGAGATGGGATTTGAACTCAAATTTTCCTGGTCCCAAAGAGCTGAATGCTTCGCTAGGCAGCCTCCCCAGTGCCATTTTTGTTCTTCAGCAGTGTTGTCACTGTCATGGCCGTGTCAGTTTGTCACCGGCCTCTATTAAACTTGTGGTTAAAGACTCATATTTTTATGAGTAGTTGTCAAAACACATCCTATTTCAGTGTGACTGTCCGTTTGATCCTAAACGCAACACTTCCCATCTATTGGGGGTTTAGCCTTCCGAGAGGTCCTCATTCTGCCATGCCTTTATTCTTGCCTTTTCGGCTGCCTTTTATGTCACCATCTAACTCCTTGATAAATATGCTAAGCAGATCAGGAGTCTGTCCTTGATCTTCCAGGCACCTGATACTCTCCCTCCCTTGTGTCAGGTGACAAGTGTCTCTTGCAAACCCACTGGACAAGTGTCTTACTCCATCATCTAAACACGGGAGATGCAGATACCATTAGACTCACCAAGTGAAGATGACATGTCACCCATACTGGGGAGGTGGCTGCCTGTCCACATTGCCCACGCTCCCCAGGCACAAGCACGGAAGCCCCTGGAGGGCAGGGATGGGTCCCTCTGTTCTTCGTGTCTCCCCGTGCTTTGTTTAGGCTCCACGTGCAGTGTAGACTCAGAGCTACACGCGTGCACTGGCCCTTGCCCTGTGAGAACTGTCAGATGTGATAAACTGAAGACAGTATGTTCACATCACACTGTTCATGGTAGGACATGAAATGGACAGAACGTATTGTAGTCTCATAACAGTTTCAGAAATGAGCAAATCTATCTTCCAGACTGTTGAAAAAGAAAAGCTGTGAATCTCATTCTTCCTTTTAACACTTTTTGGCTCCACACCAAGGAAACCCCTGAGAAAATAGCGAAGACCTGCTCTGTGGCAGGCTGGGCAGCCTTCAGCTGTACTCTGCATGACAGGCTGCTGGGGCGGGTGAGGGCAGGACCACTGGATCCGCACAGGGCGTCTCACCCAGCTGGTGAGGCTGGGTAGCAGGGAGACGACCTGGTCTCCCATGTAGAGGCTGTGGCTGCCCCTGCCCATTTTCAGGAGAGGGCTCTCGACTTGCCCCATTGCTGGCTGTCTTTCCCTTGGGCATCTTGCATCCTCCCCGGCACATCACAGTGGCAGGTGCCTTGGAGGCGGGTGGGTGTCCGGGAGCCTGGGGCAGGGAGAGCATTGCCATGAAGGCAGCTGACACAAAGATGGGAGATGATGTCAGCTACCGTTTGCGGGGCAAGTGCTTGGTTCTCTTCTCTGTGCTGCTTCCTTTATTCCTGTCATTCTAGCTAGCAGATACTATCACTTCTGTTTTTCAGACAAGGAGACTAAGGCTTATGTGACCAGGCAGCTTGCCCGATGCCATAAAGCTACCAGATAGAAAAGGCAGTTTGAATCTATGGCTGGTCATTCATTCGCTCAAGGAACAAATGAGCTTTCCCCATCCCAGGGGCAGTCTGCTGGGGAAGATAGACATTAAGCCAACCAAAAACTGAGTTGATATAATGCCAGGGGCTGAAGTGCACCTTGAGGAGAGAAAGCTGGATAAAGGGTGCAGGGCTGGTATGTTAGGTAGAGTGGTCAGGGATGTGTCTCTGAGCAGGTGGTAGAAACCTGAATGAAGGGAGGGAATGAGCGTGCAGAAATCAGTGCAGAGAGTACAGCAGTGAGTGCAAAGGGCCTGCGGTACATCTGCAGGGTACTTCTGAGGAACAGGGAGAAGGCCAGTGTTTCTGAAAAAGTTGGGAAGGGAGAGTGGTGGGAGCCGAGGCCAGATCGTGTAGGACCTTGTAGGCCATGCTAAGGCTCTTGGCTTTGAGAGAGACAGAAGCTGAAGCCTTTTGAGGAGAGAAATAGCTTGATCTATTCCTTTGATAGCTGAGTCCCACAGTGTTTTGCTGATCGAGACAAAGCTGCTCCGAACTAAAGAATGGTTCATGTGAGTTGGCGCCAGGATGCTGTGAGCCTATTGAAAGGATGTGGGAAAGAGAGCTGGGGCAAGGGGCCGGGGCAGCCAGAATGAGGGCACAACATATCCCCAAGACACAGGCTGTCCATGTTGTCATGGCAACCAGCGGGCTCTTGCCAAAGGTGATGTCTGCTTAGTGAAATGCATTGTAACCCCACCAGGAGACAGCCCCTGGCTGCTTCTGATGCTCCCTGAAGTTGGGCTTATCAGTCTTCTCGGAAGAGAAAGAGGTGCTGGGAACTGAAAGCCAAGGGAACAAAAGCGGCTGAGCAAGAACAGAGGGAGAGGGAGTAACTGAGGGCCATTCGGGCTTTGTGGGTCTCCGTGCTCACTGGGACTGTGCCAGGGACAGAGCCTCCAGTCACCTGACAGGAGGCACAGGGGGCCCTCCTTTCAAGCACAGGATTCTGGCTACGACAGGAGCACAGGGGGGTCACAGCCCGGAGTGGCCTCTGAGGTGACACTGTGAATTGGCTCTGGCAGCCGGTTCCAAAGCAATACAAAGGCGAGAAAGAAGGGTTTTACTCCAGCAGCCGTAGATCTGAATGTCACACTGGGAGGAAGCCCTGAGTGGTCAGATAGTATCTGCACTTCAAACGGGGGCCCCAGAGTCCCAGGCTGACCCCACTTCTGAAGTGGTAGGGTGTTCAGGCCCAGGACAAGAGGGACCCTTGTTGGGAAGGCCGGCCTCCTGGGGGCCCCTCCTGTCTGGCAGGATTTCGGGGGCACTGAAAAGATCATTGTAACTCCTCTTCCTGCTTCCCCATACCTTCCTCTCGCTCCCCCCCGTCCCCCAGACACACACTCCTATTTATTCAGTGTCTGAAATGCTCAGAATCTCATTTCTTTGGTTCAGTGGCTCTCTGCTGGATATGCATACAAGGAGCTGGTCAAAGCACAGTGGCAACTGGGCCCTGCTCTAGACCTACTGACTTAGAATTTTCCAATGGGTTCTTTGGTGACCGTGACTAGCTCAGCCCTTGTTACGGTTTTGAACTCAGGTTCAGTGCAAGTGCTCCACACAGGAGTTACAAGGAACGGAGAATCTGCAGAAGTTTGGACAGCATAGTATATGGGGCTGTGTGTGTCCCTTTGCCCCCGTCCTCCTTCCAGACTTTTGGGAGTCACACTGGGGAAAAGGAACACAGCATGGAAAACACACTCTTTGTAGGGCTGGAGCTGTGTGAACTTGGCCCTTGGAGGTGGTAGGCGAAATCTTAGTAAAGATCTCCACCACAGGGTTGCTCCATGGATCAGGGACTTCCTGTGTCTTATCTTATATAGTCTCCATAACCCCACTACAGATGGGGGAAACTGAGCTCCGGCAGAGGGAAGAATCTGCCCAGGATCACACTGCTAGTAAGTGGAGCTGGGGTCAGGACCCAGCTCTGTCTCACTTCAAAGCTGGTGCTTTTTTCCTCTAGAAGTGAGTCTGATAATGAAGGACGCCATGGGGCAGATCATTGAAGTTGGTATTGACTTGTTCTTGGTATTTGAAGGCACTGCCCTTTTCCATGAATGTCTTTCAGATCTGGGGCCGGGGCTGAGAGAAAGCCTCAGCTGTGAAGACTGCCCTTTACTAACTGAAACCACGGCCTGCAGCCTGTTCCCACTTGGTATCTGCAGCTTGCCTGCTGGCTGTGAGTTGCCGTTACCCACTGGACTCTGGGCCTTGCCCAAGTTTAGCTGCCGGAATACCCAGAGCCAGCCTGCTTGTCTCCTCGGCTTCATGCAAGGAGCCCTAAAGAAGGTGATATTGAAATTTCCAACCGGGCACTACTGCCAAAAGGGTGCCCGTTGGCTTTTGGAGGCTTCCATACAACAAAGGCTATGGGCCCCAACATGGCAGCTGCTGGTCCAGTGCCCTGCTTGGGACGAAGCCATGAGTTATGACTCTACGCTGGCGGACAAGACCTCAGGGCCAGGGAGATATTCTAGCCTGGCATCTTCAGCTGTCCAATAATAATTCACTTGTTGAACACCAACTCTGGGCCTTTTGGGGCTAGACTGTCTCACAGAGCCACAGATCACTCAGCCTCATCTGTCTGAGAGGTCAAAGTTCTATGCTTATGGAGACTGATGGTGTCAGGAGCTCAATTACCACAATGGTCAGCAGCTCAGAGGCCAAGATCCTGGCTTTCCAATCAGACCATTTCCTGTTTAATGGCTCAAATGTATTGTCGGCTGGAGCAATCACACGCTGACAGGTGCACAGTGCCACCATCTATCTTGGTGTTGATTTTGTAACACCTTCGCTGCCCGTGGCAGGTCAGACTTAAGGGTATGATGAATGCCCTGTGGACACATGGCTGTGACTGATAATCTCTTGGGGGCACTCACACCCAATAGCCACAGGTCCCACGCACTGCAGCCACCTTCCCCTCCAGGGAGCTGCCATGCTTCAGTACAATCAGGACTGGTTGCTATGTCTTTTTGGGGGCGCCTGTGTTGTCAGTTGGGGGAGTGTCTGACTCTTGATTTTGGCTCAGGTCGCAGCCTCACGGTTTGTGAGTTCAAGCCCTGTGTTGGGCTCCATGCTCAGGATATGGAGTCTGCTTGGGATTCTCTCTCTCTCTCTCTCTCTCTCTCTCTTTCTCTCTCTTTCCCTCTCCCCTGCTCACATGCGAGCATGCTTTCTCTCTCTCTCAAAATAAAGAGATGATAAAAAAAAAGAAAAGAACTGCTTGGCATGCCTTTTTAGAGCGAAACGCAGACCCAGGCACCCCCTGTAGAAGGTTGTCTGTCTCCTCCCATGGGAGTAACCTCCCTTGTTCTACCCTGGGACTCTGCCCGAGGTCACACTGCTGGGATGGCGGCCTCTCCTTTCAGCATTTGTTGCCTCTCTCCTTCCATGTTCCCTGTGGAGGGCGCGGACCTCACAGAGGGTCAGTGTGCACCAGGGTCCACGTGTAGTGGACCTTCAGGCACACCCAGGAGCATCCTGTGGACACAGGAAGGACACGTGTAGGGCCATTACTCACTTCGGCTTGACACAGGTTCCCTCGCATGGTCACGTCTGCTCAATGGGAACTCTCCTCTCTCTCTGCGGTCCTTCCTGCTGGAGCCGCAGACCCATCTTGACTTTGCTGTCAGCATTCTCTGGTTGCAGCCACTCAGCCTGGCTCGGCGGCCCTTCTTCCGTGGGTCCAGATGCTGCTCCTGCCTGCTTTCCGGCCCACTGAGGCCCCCTCACTGCTCACCAACGCACATTTCTGAGGTCAAAGCCCGAATTCCTTGATGAGTCTGCCGTCTGTCACTCCAGGCTCGCTGACCAGTGGTGACAAGAGGCTTCATTCTGAGTGGCTCTTCAGGGGAAAATTAGCAAGAACCTTGGCAAACCTAAAACTCAGTTCCCTGTTTGTCACACTGGAACCAGCCGGTCTGGAGTGTTCTTGACGTTGATGACCTCTCAGGAAGGCAGTTTTTCTCATGCTGGTAAAAGGGAGCACGGACGTTCCTCCTATAAAACCCCCTGATGATGATGGTTAGTGGGATTTTGTCAATTCTCATTTCAGGACTTTTAGGAACTGAGTTGAGGATCCTTAATAAAACTGTCTCCTGCCACTTTCGGAAAACTTATCTGCCACTAGCCAATTTGTAAACGAATCTGTTCATTTCAAAAAAATTTATTATGTATTAGAGTCAAAAGTGAATTCTGAGACAGACCACATAGTGGAGCTGGCGCATTTTCAAATATGATGGAAAGCACTTGCTAGATAACCAAAATACCCCACATCAAGAAAAGGACCGGGGTGCCTGGGTGGTTCAGTCGGCCAGGCATCTGACTTTGGCTCAGGTCATGATCTCAAGGTTCGTGGGTTCAAGCTCCACCTCAGACTCTCTGTTGTCAGCCTGGAGCCCACTTTAGATCCTCTGTCCCTCTCTCTCTGCAGCGCCCCCCCCCCCCCCCCCCCCCCCCCCCCCCCCCCCCCCGCCCACTCACATGTGCTCACTCTCTCAAAAACAAGTAGCATTAGAATAAAGAAAGAAAAGTGTCAAAGGACATTTTTGAAGAGAATTTCTTTAAAGAATGCAGGTAGTTTGTGTTAAGCCTGCCTTATCCTCTTCACTGGGGCGATGTGTGTGAAAGTCCTGGCCCCTCCCTCAGAGGTCACCAGGGGGTTTGAGGGCCACTCAGAAAGCTTGTAAGAATCCTTGGGAATCTGTGCCTGTGTGTGTGTGTTGGGGGGGGTGTTGTGTGTGCACGTGTGTGTGGGTGCGCACGCAGCAGATAGAAGTCCGATTCCCACCGGAGAACTCCCAGCAGGGCACGGGCTGGTGTGTCAGGAGCAAGACCAGAGAGTTGCCCTGTGCTCCTGTGAAAACAATGTGGGGTACAGGCTTGGAGCGGAGTCTGGTTAAGGCCACCTTAGAGGTGTCGTGCTGGTAAATGTTTAACAACTATTCTTGGAGGGGGGAGGGAAGCCCTGCATTGTCTCAGCACTTGGGAATCCGTGGTGCAGCTACTTCCATCATGGCTGATTTCCGGCTACCGGCACGGTGTTCTTGCATGTGCAGCTGGGGAGAGATGCACTCGGGGAGCTCTCGTGAGCCAGGCCCAGCTGCCTCCAGCACGTCACTTACCCCCTCTAGCACACATTAAAACTCATATCCTTCTTAGTGGGGCCACACAGAGGGGCGATGGTACATACGTAGAAAGAAACCAGGCATGGACTACAGGATGCATGGGGGCTGAGCCCTGCACCTATCTCTTTCCCCTAAATCTGCCCGCCTCCACCATCTACTCTTCTGCTACTCCCCCCACGCCCGGAGGCTGCCGGTGGAACAGTGGGATTCCCACCCCTGCCTTCCAGCTGAGCTGGGCTCAGCCAATGGTGAGCATGGACAAGGGCCTGGAGCAGTAGGAGGAGAGAGAGGTTGAGGTATTTATTTCCCCGGAAGTTGCTGCAAGTGCTGTGAGCTGGATGCATTGCTTGACTGAAAGTCCTAGCTCCTATCAGAAGGCCCGGGCCTTTCTGCACAGCCCTTTCTGTCTTCAGGTTCTAGGAAGTCCTCGCTCTTCTTGCTCTTTCAGGTCCAGGGGCAGCAATGCTTCCTGCACTGCTGTTGTTACAACCTCTGCATTTCTCTACACTCTGCGAACACTTTTGTCAATAGGCTTTTTTTCAATGGTCTTTACAATATCTGATTTGATTATTAACTTGAATAATCTCCTTTGTGTTTAGGTCCTGACCCATAAAGGCTCAGAGGGGGTAAGTAATTGCCCAAATAAGGTAACTTGCGTCAGGTCAGAGGACCTCCAGGGACCCATGTAAGTACACCACGTGAGGAAGAGCCCACTTGTCACATCTGCTGGGCCCAGAGAGCACAGAGCCATGTTACAAGTACCAGTCAAGTGAGATCTTTACCAACTGCCTTTCCTCCTTCTCTCCAACTCCCTCTTGGAGTCCCGGGAAATGGAGCTCAGCAGGCTGAGCAAGGAAGTGCTGAGCTTGGTAGTGGCTTAGAAAGAGAAGGGTCTGATTGCGTCCCCTTTCTCCCTAGCTGTTGCTCTTAGCTGGCGAAAAGGAGAGAAGTCTTAGCTTTGAGTAAAATTGGAACTGTTGAGACTGTAGAGTATAAAATGACCTATGTTTTTTGGTTCGTGTTTGTTTTGTTTGTAGTTAACAATGAATGAGAAACTGAGTTACTGGGCTGTCCAACTTCTATCCAGTGTGGAGGCAGAACTGTCCCTACTGAGCTGACTGAAAAAGATGGCGGAAGAACAAGAGGCAGGCTCACCAGTGCCCCGCTGTGTTGCTCAGCGTGTCAGGCACACTGGCCTTTAGCTACTGAGCCCCTCCTAGAGGATACAAGTGCTTGGAGAAGGAAACAAGAACTGGTAAATTCTCTGTTCTCATCTTGAAGCAAAACGATCCCGACACAAACGGTGGTGGGGAAATTAAGGTTAATCAGAATCGAATCGGGATTTGCATTTTACTACCACTTCTATCACAGGGATTCCACTGAACAATAACTTTTGTTTGATCTCTGATCCCTTGGAATCTAATCCTTCATCGAGTTCTGGAAGTTATTATAAATCATTTCAAACACAAAAAAGTTCAGAGAGTGATACAAATAATACCCACCTATCATGTCTTTATTTGAAAAAATCTAGATAGTGTGTGACAGTTGCTCAGGGGTGTGTGTGTGTGTGTGTGTGTGTGTGTGTGTGTGTTTGAATGAGAACACTGCGAGGTTAGGGGTGTGGTGGGTGCCTTTTTAGGGCCCTCTCCAATCTATTATCTCTGCCCCTATGGGGCTGCAGACCTTTCTTTCCCGCCACACACCCTCACCCTGCACCTCTAATGTCCTTTAAAATTACTTCATTACTTAGCCATTTCTTGACCTAAGAGGAGGTTGCAGAGATGTTCTGTTTGTGTTTGTTGGACTGTATATCAGTACATATGGTTTATGCATTTTTCTGTACTTAAGTCATTTTTTTAGTTTATTTGGTTATTTAGAGAGATATAAGGGGAGCAGACAGAGAGGGAGAGAAAGAGGGAAGAGAAGAGACAGAAGAAGAGAGAGAGAGAATCCCAAGCAGGCTCTGAGCTGTCAGTGCAGAGCCCAACTCAGGGCTCAAATTCATGAACCGTGAGATCATGACCTGAGCTGAGATCAAGAGTTGGATGCTTAACCGACTGAGCTACCTAGGCGCCCCTCTACTTCTGTTATCTTTCACCATAACACAAAGCTCCCATTCCCCTCCCCCCCATACACAGTAATGACCATTTTGGAATTTACATGAATGGTATCATTCCACATACATCCTTCCACAATCATCTTTCCTGCAATCATCATTTTTTAAAGATTTATTCTCATTGCAACATGGAGTTCTAGTTTATTCATTTTTAATTCTCTGTGGTGTTCTATTATGTGAAAATGAATGATATGAATATATCATATGAATATATCATATGATATGAATATATCATAGCTATAGTTCATTTCTCTACCTGCCTACCAGGGGACCTTTGTGTTATCTTCTGTTCTTGTTTTTGTTTATTTGTTTGGCTATTTGCTATAATAAGAACAGTGCTGGTTTCCTGCTGGTAGGTCTTCCTCAAACTTATCATCAACTTCCTTGGGGAAATGAGCTTTTGGGGCACTAACTTCATTATGAAACAGAATTGTTCCTAGGGAACACCGAGCCCTTTCCTAGGCTGGGACTCACCAAACACTAGTGGTGATTTTTGCCCCTTGGAAGAGAGAGAGAGGCTAGCGGGAGAGGCCAGCCACAATGCATTCTAGCTTAGCAGATGTTATCAAGAGGCTAGAATTTTGTCTTCTAGTTATTTGACTGTTTATATATTTTGTTTATTATGTTACGTAAATATTGTATATGTTTGTTATATATTCTATGTTTGTATATTATTGTCTATGTTTGTTTGTGTCCCTCCAGATTCATATGTTGACATTGAATGCCCAGTGTGATGGTATTTGGAGGTGAGGCCTTTGGAAGGTAATTAGGTCATGTGGTGGAGCCCTCATGAAGGGGATTAGTGCCCTTATAAAAAGAGGTCAGAGAGCTGGCTTACTCCTTTTCTGCAGTGTGAGGACACAATGAGAAGCTGACAGTCTGCAATCCAGAGGAGGGTCCTTACTAGAACCACTAGGCTGCCACCCTAATCTCCAGCATCCAGCTCTGGAACTATGAAAAAATTAATTTCCGTTGTTTATTACTCAGCTACTCTATGGTACTTTGTTTTAGCAGCCCCAGCTGACTGAGACATTGGTGAAATACCTAACGCATTCAAAGTAGCATACGTGGTTCCTACACATTTGCTTGATGAATAAAATGGCCCTGGCAACTGGTAACAGGATCATCCTTAATCACGGCTCAGTGGGAGAGACAGTGACTGTACTTTTGCAAGGTTGAGTGATTAATGGTGCCTGTGAGTACGTGTGGGTAGAGAGATGTGGTGAATGTGGAAATGTGGTGACCTCCACCAGTTAGGCCAGCTGTTGGCCCAGAGCTGTGGTAGGGTCTACACCAGGGGGCTGTGTCTGCTGCCTGGGCATCTGGTTGTCTGGTTCCTGGTGCTCAGAGTCATGGGCCATGATGATTTGCTGAGTATCTACTCTGTCCTTAGCTCTATCACATACATGCCTCACTTGGGCACTCAGACCTTGGGGAGCAGATGTTCTCTTATGGACAAGGAAATGGAAATTCAGGAAGGCAAATGGACCAAGGTCACATGACTAGCAAATGGTAGAGGCAAGATTCAAGCAGGGGCCTCCTGATTCCAAGGAGAGTTCTTTTTACTAAACTACAGCTGAAGTTCAAAGCTAATGCCCAGAGCCTCCTTCTATTCTCGAGTGGCTGGTGAGGCAGTCTGGAACTACCCAAAGGGACTGTAGCCTGGGCAATTAGGAACCTGGCAGGGAAATGGGGTGGGGACTCCTTCTCACTCCCAGCCTCCATCTTGAGTTTGGGAATCTGGCCAAATTTCTGGCTTCATGTCCTGGAAGCTGGCCCTATATTCAAAAGCAACCGGGGATTAGAATCGACTCAGGTGGTGAGACTTTACCACTGGTCTTACAGAGCCACCTGAGTCTTTCTGGAACCAACTGAGATGCCATCTCAGATGTTAGAGCAGCTGCTTCCTTTACATTCTGCCTTTTTCCAGGGGCCAGCATTTTGATCATTCCTTTCTGAGAGGATGCAGGCACCTCTAATCCAAGCCCTCACACATCTCCTCGCCAAGGCTAATGTTTCCAGTACATCTTAAGGAAGTCTGTATTCACAAAGAGGTAACATCATGGCACCTGAGGGCTGAGGTGTGTTAGATTCATTTGTTCATTCAACAGACAGCCAGTGAATGCCAGCTCCATTTCAGGATGTGGGCACAGGATGTCACTTGTCTCCAACTGCCTCATTTTATAGATGTTGAAACTCAGGCACAAAGCAGACATCTGTGGAGGACTTACTATGTGCCAATCACCATGTTCGGTGTTGGAGAAATCAAGGGCCTCTATCAAGAACAGGGGTGGGAAGGATGGATAAAAGACTGAATAATGACCACAAGTGTGGTAAGTCCTCTCCTAAGCAGAGCTCTGTGGGAGTCCGAGGAAACGGAGGTAGCTCTGGGGAGGGAACCTGGGAATCTGCCTCTGGAAATGTCTTCAACAGAGTCACAAGGTCTGAAAGAAGATGTGTTTAAAACTGCAGATGATCTTCTTCAAACAAAGGCTTAATAGCAAAGGAGAAACAGAAGTTGCTTTGGTTAATTCAGAGTGGGCAAAAATCCTGGGGCCTGGCCGCTGCCACCCTGGCTCCCCTCACCCTCGCCTCATGCTCCCTAAGGACACCTGGGCTCCAGAGCACCCACTGTGAAAACTGCTGAGCTAGATAATGCAGGAGGGTCCCCTCCAATTCTGTCTCCATCAGTGGTTCCTCTCCAAAGCCTGCACTTCCTGGTGGCACATACCTTCTGGGTCATACCAGGGGCTTGGTGAAATCTGATGAATAAAGGGATGACACTCCGGCCTTTTGCTTTCTCTCAGGTTTGTCATCCCCAGGCGCAGAATTCCACAAAGCATTTCAAGATTCAGTCTTCAAAAAACAGTTTTACACTAAATGGGAGACAGTGACAATGGCAGAGGCCTCTGGAGAGCAGCAGGCCCCTGCAGGAATTCCCCTTGGGAGAAGAGAACTTGGCAGCGGATTGTAAGCTAGAACGCGGCGGGAGAATAGGCAGCCTCTGGCCTCAGCGCCTCTCCCAACCCTCCTCACGGCCCTGCTGGGAACGGAGAGCTGCTGGGGCCCATTCTCAGGGTCAGGTAGTGCATACCACCCAGTGGCAATCAAGGGCCCATGTGACACTGCAGCCACAATAGACTGTTCTCAGGGGCCTCTTTTGTTCAAAGGATCTCTGCTCCTAGGGTGGGGAGAGGGATGGAGCAGGGGAGAGGAGTGGAGGACTACTATTCAAGAGTCTAGTGCTTGGGGGGGATCTCAGATGCCACTCAGAAACTGCCAATGTCATGTTCATGGATTTTTATTTATTAATCATTACTTCTATCTTCTGTGACAGTATATGAAAAATGTGCCTACAAATAGAGGAAATGGAATGTTCTGGTAGGTTCTATTTCCACAGAAGTTGGGTCAAGGGATAAATGCAGAGAAAGACGTGGTGTCATTTAACGTGGGTAGCTTGTGTTGGGCATATCTGTGAGCTTCTCAAGGGCACCAATGTTCCCACTTCCATCTACCACAGGGGAAGATAACTGGCTGACCACCCACCCACAAGGGCCAGGCCAGTCTGCCTGGCGTGTGATCAGTGTGCTGCTCTCGGGGGCAGTGCCGTATCTCAGTGGGCAATGTCTGCAGCAGATTTACTCAGAGACAGCCACAAGTACCGGAGGCCCTCCCTGAACTTGGGCTGGAAGCGGGGGTCCCCAGAGGATCGTCCAGCGCAGGGCAAGGTGGGCAAGGGGCTCGGGCTGGGGCGGTACAGATTATGTACTCTTCAGTCAGTTAGAAAGGGCGAAGAACTGGAATGTCTGCCTGGGGCTTTCTTTTCCTAAAAGACTTCTTTGACCAAAACTTCCTTGCTCAAAAATATTCAGGGGCTCAACTGCCTGTAAGATAAATGCTCAGTCACAAGGCTCTCAGTGAACTGGCCCAACCCACCATTTTAGACTTTCTCTTGACTACTTCAAATAACTCCCCAAGAAAGTCCTCTCCCTCCACCCTCCACACACAAAACAAACACGTACCGCACACACACACACACCACCACATCACACACCTCCACATTCCACATACATCCCACACACATACATGCACACATGACCGCCACACACACCACCTCCTACATGCACCCCACATACACATATACCCCCCCACACCACGCTCCACACACATACCCCCACATGCACATAGCCCACACATACCACACACACAAACCCCACATACACCCCCACACCACATACTCATACCACACACACAACACACACAAATCCCCCACCACAGCACACATCTCACACACATACACCCACCCACAAACCCCACACACACCACCTCCTACATGCACCCCACATACACACACCCACCCACGTACACACACCGCATACGCATACCACACACACACACACAAACCCCCACATACACCTCCCGCTCCACACCCTCCATAGAACAACCACCTCCGCACTCTTCTCTGAGTTCTCTGAGGTTCTCAATCCTGCCCATTCCCCATAGCTCCGCTCAGGCCCGCAGCCTTGGTGACAACCGCCAGGGGCTGCTCCCTCTGATGAGTCCCCAAAGCTGTCCTTGCCTGTCCCTCTCAACTGATGCATTTCACATACTGGTAGTGCCACATATCTTTTAAATTTTAATTACAGGCTTTTGGTAGAGTTTCGATGGTGAGCAGAATGAGAGCCTGCCGCTGATCCAATATTGCTCAAAAGAGACACTTCGGAGAGAAGCCCTAGCCCACATCGTTCGAGCTGGCTTCGCCTGGTTTTATTCCCGCGCTGTGCAACCATCAGAGAGCAGAGTATCTGGAGCAGATTATCTTGGCCGCTCACATAAACGTTTTCAATGAGTTATGCTTTAATGTCAGTCCTCCTGCTTTTATAGACAGTCGATATAAGAATCATCTGCTTGAACTACATATCGGTATCTTTAGTAAAACTGCAGTTGAAGAACATCATTCACTGTGTCACTCAGTGTCCTTTAAGAAGGGTCTGCACAATAAATTCTGGTTTGTGTTTAGTTCCAGGAAGAAATTCTATTTCGGCAGATAAATTAGTATGCTTCCTGTTGTCGGAAAATGAAAACGATGTAGCTCTGAGTGCTTCTCGTTGTGTTCAGTGGCTAGATAAGAGAGCGTCAAATTTATTGCCTCTGTATTGTAATCGACTCAGCTGTGGGGTCCAAAAGCACTTGCTCCTTCTACTTCTTTTAAATGGACTGATTTTATTTTATGTTCAAACGTCTCATTATACTTTTGCAAGATGTGTGGGTCTGGAAGTCATCAGGGGAGGCATCGATTTGGCCTATTTATTGCCCGTGCTGGCTGCACAGGGTACAAAGATTCATTTGACTGCACCCAGCTTTCCAGGAGCTCACATTTCAGTGTGGAGAATATAGCTGTGGAGATACACATCATGAGGCTGGGGGACAAACCAGGCTTGGGGAGAAGGGGCTGGGCAAGGCTTTGTGGAGGAGGCCAAGGGTGAACTGGTTTGGGGTACAGAGAATAGGATAATATATGTACCTACTCTGAAATTAGACAAAGAGTTTCAGGTATTTCCCCTTACACGGTCTGGAGTAGAAACCCTTTGAAGGCAGGCATCGGATCTTGGTCCCTCTGTGAACTCCATGATGCCTGCACAGGGCTGAGGGCCGTGCAGTGTGGTCGTTAAGGTACATGCTCTGGACATGCATGTGCATTTGCATAGCTGAGCAAAGTAAGGCAGGTCACTTACCCCTTGGAATTTAACTGTAGAGTAAGGATAATAGTAGTGTCTTCCTCATGGGAGTTTTAGGAGCATTAAAGAAGAAACTACACACAGAGAGCTTAGACCCATGCCTGGCACATGTGAAGTTCTCAAGAACTGGCCTCATCTGTAATACCCACAATACTATACCATTCAGGGCAGCAAGTACAGTAAAGTGGGAAAACTGCACGTAACTAAATTCAGCAAAGCACTCTCCACTCAACTAGCTGAATCTAGTTCAATTAATATCATTTCCAAATGATGCCCAATTAAAAATAGCACTGTTGGGGCACCTGGGTGGCGCAGTTGGTTAAGTGTCCGACACTTGATTTGGGCTTAGATCATGATCTCATAGTTTGTGGGTTTGAGCCCCACACTGGCCTCGGTGCTGACAGTGCAGAGCCTGCTTGGGATTTCCCTCTCTCCCTCCCACTCTGCCCCTCACCCACTGTCTCTCTCTCTCTCTCTCAAAATAAATACATACACTTAAAAAAAAAGCTTTTAAAAATAGCATTGTTTTCTTGTTTCCTGAAATTGTGTGAGCAGTAGGCCCTCCTTTAAGACCAGAGGTACATTTATTTGTTGATCATATTCATAGAACTGGTCATTGTCATTTCTCTTAAAGGACCCAAGCTCTGGCTGTTACATCGTGGGGCCCCCTCAGCCCAGTACCTCCCCTGCCCCATGTCTGTCTTCCATGGTTTCCTTGTCCATTCATTTCAGAAGGACCAGGCTTCCTTGGGTAGGCAGTAAATGAAGGGAGAACGGTGACCTAGATATTCAGTGAGGAAGAGGAGGAGAAGTCCTCATGCACAGAACTGGCCCTTCAGTGGGTGCTCATCTGTATGCCCATGCTGTGGTGGCAAATGATGAACACCTCGCTCTCTGGGGAAAAAATGTCCCAATTTATAATATTTGTCAATTTCCTTGGCATGAACAGTCCCACTAGGCTGATTTCAAGTTGCCAGTGTGTTGTCACCGCATGTGGAACTGGAAAGAGATGTGCAGTAGCACACCATAAGACAATATTTCCATGATACAGACACAGTAGTGGTAAACAACCTCAAGGGAAGGGATAATAGTAAAATGTAGTAAATGACCTATGACGGTTCAAGTTGGGATTTTTGCCTCGGGGCTGGCGCATGAGTGACACCCATTCCGGAGGAACCATACTTTGGATTTGGAGTTGTGGTTTCCCCCCAGGCAGCATGACAGCCTCTCGGGATGCTGGGCAGGGGCAGGGCGCCGCAGCTTTCACGCAGCCCCGTGGACACGGCCAACCATTCTGTGTCCGCACAACTGCTTTGTTTTTCTCTTTCAGCACAGAGTTCAATCAATTACAAGAGATACTCAACACTTCATTATAAAATGGGCTTTGGGTTAGATGATTTTGCCCACATGTAGGCTAATGTAAATGTTCTGAGCATGGTTCAAGTAGGCGAGGCTGAGCTAGATGTTCGGTAGGTTCGGCGTATTAAATGCATTTTTGACTTGACGATATTCTCAACGGATAGCGGGGTTATCAGGATGTAGCCCCATGGTAAGTCAAGGAAGATCTGTAGTTCAGGAGTGATCAACTGAGTATTTGTTGACTTTGTTTTTTAAATATAACTTATTTAATTGTAGGTTTCTACAATTTATTATTTTTAAAGTTTATTTATTTATTATGGGAGAGAGAAAGAAAGAACAAGCTACAGAGGAGCAGAGAGAGGGGGACAAAGGATCTGAAGCAGGCTCTGTGCTGATGTGGGGTTGAACTCAGGAACTGTGAGATTATGACCTCGGCCAGAGTCAAATGCTCAACTGACTGAGCCACCCAGGGGTCCCTCTATAATTTAATTTTTAAAAACAGCTGTGTTTTACCAGAGATCCCCAAATTTCTGAAATGGTAATGGTCACTCATCCGATGGGTATGGAACTGGCTCTAGCACACCACTGAATCTTCCCTCCTCCAATCTACAATCTGTTGCACAGGGCACCTCTCACGTTACCATTAAATCCTTGTTCCTCTGAGATGCGAGACTCCCTATATAGGCCAAGAATTTTCTTGGGCATACACTTTCTCATACATACACAGACCGATTCTTACACAAAATACGTGAGAAAACCTCTCCTGCTCAGCCTAGCTCTTGACCCCATCTCCCCTCCCTGCTCCAGAACAACCAACCAAGTATGAACTACACTTTCATAGAAATCTAGGAAAATGGAGGCAAAAGAAAGAAACAATATCAAAGGGAATACTTAAAATGGAGGGCGAGGGAAAGTAGAAAGAAGTAGACAAAGGAAAGAGAATGGGGTGAGGGGAGGTCAAGAGCAGATGTTGTCACTGCCCTGTTCCTCCAATGGAAGCCCCAACTCCAGGACACCAGGAAGCTGAGGACACTGAGCTGCTTTGAGCCTCACCAGAGCGGAGCCGTGGGTCCTCCCCCTCAGCCCTGGCGCTAGCCTGAAGGGTGAGGGTTAAGGCAGGAAACGGCTCTGTAAACAATCTGTCCCAACGAGAGGTTTCTCTCCATGAGAAGAATTCTGGCACATGGTCACTGGGGACATGTGGGCGCGGGCAGTTCTGAAGCTCTGTCAGACAAGCTCCTGAGAAGTCTGGACTGAAACCATGGCATTTAACCTCAAAATGGCAGCTGGGAGATGTTAACACTTCTTCTCTAATTGGGATAGTATGCTTTAAAAATAAATAGGTATTTCAAATGCTCTTAATTAGACTTCCATCCAAAGTGCTTTCCCTTTGAAGTCTGCTGATTACTTCAGGCAAAGCTGGGCCCTGTTGAAGCTGACACCTGCTGTAATTCAGAAGAAGGCTCCCAGAGAGATGAGCAGAGGACTTAAGGCGAAGCCCATGGCTAAAGACATGCAGCAGTTTCCCAAAGCCCCAGGCCTGTCTGGGGGTGGGGGTGGGGGTGGGGGGGTGTCAGAGAGGATGGAGCACCTCTAGCCCTGAAAGCCCCAATCATTTGACTAGTATTTTCTAGTCATTGTCTCCAGTGGCTCAGCCTCATGCAGACTGGAGAAAGGGCCAGACGGCAGCCTGGAGATGCGGGGCCTAGCGGCACTCCTCAGGGATGACCCCCATCCCGTGACCTATCAGTGAGGCCTGCAGGTCACCTTGGCACTGCCTCCCAACAGAGGTCCTCATGGCCTTCTCTAGCCCAGCCAGGGAGCCCAGGCTGTTGGGAAAGGCGCTCAGCGGACTCTCAGCTCTGACGGACGCCCTGCCTGCATCTCTGGCAAAGGGGGGGCGGGCCCTGCATGTTTACCTGACCTCCCAGTGCTGGGGCCCACAGTGGGAAGCTCAAACTCCAGTCAGTATGCCGCAGGCTTCCGCATTCTGTGTTTCTGATGTAACCAGTGGCTATTTGATGAGACCATTATTATTACTGAAACTAAACAACCCACCTTCCCTAAAATCCAAATTCCTGGGGTCCAATGAGTCATCTTTATGACACTGGGGCTCTCCTCCATCTGCCCTCTAGAGGTCCTGGATTTCTCTAACTGTAGGACATTCCAGGGGCCAGGCCATCTCAAGGGGAACCCTTTGTATGGAATACATGAATTGCTTATTTAATCAGAGCTCTCTAAGTGTTTCGTCCCAGGCCCACTGGAGAGGAAACAAGCTGGTCCTGCCCAGGATATCTGCTCCCCCAGCCTTTTTGGGAGCTGAACTTCCCTCCCAAGTGACTACCTTGGGTCACATATCAAAGGAGGCATTTGCTGCAGCCGTCTACAGCTTAAAAGGTGCCAGGTTCCTCTTAGAATATCACCATGTTCGGGGCGCCTGGGTGGCTCAGTCGATTGAGCGTCCAACTTCAGCTCAGGTCATGATCTCACAGTTTGTGGGTTCGAGCCCTACATCGGGCTCTGTGCTGACAGCTTAGCTCAGAGCCTGGAGCCTGCTTCGGATTCTGTGCCTCTTTCTCTCTCTGACCCTCCCCTGCTTGCGCTGCCTCTCTCTGTCTCTCAAAAAAAAAAAAAAAAAAAAAAGAATATCGCCATGTTCGTCAGTGTTCACATCATTACTATAAGTGAGCCCATCACTGCTGGCAGTAGAGAGCACGGGGGCTAAGAGCACCAGGTGTGGACTCGGGGACCTGATTCAAATCCTAGTTTCAACACTTCCTAGCCATGTGACATTGGGCAAGTCATTGAATTACCTTATCTAGAAAATGCACTGATTTCTTAGGACAACCGTGAGGGAGAAAGGAGACTGTGCACACATGACACTGCACAAGGGTGGTCCAGAAAACAGCTCTTTTCATCACCAACTGTTGCTGTTAGGATTAGTTAGTAGTAGTAATTCTGAAAATCTCAGAGTAGAGCCCTGAGGATACAGAGGTGAAGTTAGGTTAGGGTGTGGGGTGGAAGGGTCAGGAGGATGAAGCTGCAGCTGAGAAGGTGGGGTGCCGGGTCCTGACAGCTGGGAGCAGGCACACAGGATGGGAGTAACTGGTCCCAGAGAGGAGGGGCATCCAAAGGATGCTGCACTGACTGCAAACCTTGCCTAGCTTAACCTTCTTGAGGGTTCTAGATGGATTATCTTTGAGCTGGGTCTAGGTTTCCAAGATCACACAGTTTGTATTACCTTCACCTTCTTCCTGCAGATTTCACTTTGTACCCACCTAGAGCTACTTGCTGCATATGGTGCTGGGTGATTTCTTCCTTCAGGCGACCTGTCAAAGACACAAAGGAAAACCATTGGTGAGATTCCTATAGGCTGGAGGAAGACTTTGCCTCAGAAGCATGTGGCAAGCAAAAATTAAATAGATAGAGCAAGGAAAACAAAAGTGGACATGGCTTCAAGAAGAGCCCTTCCTTCGATGCACTGGACGGTGTTGTAAGAACAAGCTGCCATGCTTGGTCTTGGCTCATCAAGGCAAATATGCATTTCACCTTTGGGCTCAATGACCTTTGTCTGCCACTCATAACCTTTGCTAGGGCCCTAGTGCCTTTCGTAGTTCTGTCTATTGTTAATGAAGGGGGAGGCAGGGTTTGATTTTTTAATAATTTATAGGGCCACTTTTAAATCTACCTTTTTCTTTGATGCTGTATAAAATCGTGTCAGGTAAAAAAGACGGTGGTTTTAGTTGATGATAACCTTAACAGGAGCACAACAGTTGATCAGTGGGTATGAGACATATGTTATTCCAAGTTGCATTAATAAAGATATAGTGTGTAGTTGAAGGGAGGTGATAGGTGTACTCTGCATATGTACCCTATTGTGGTCAGACCACAGCTGGTATTTGTCCTAGGGGCTACTCTTCATAAGGAATGTTAGAAAATATTTATAGCAAGTTGTGACGGGGATGGTGAAGGATCTAAAACCATGGCATATGAGAAACATTCAAGGCCATCTGAGATGTTTAGATCGAGAAGAAAAGGCTTGGAGGGAGAAGAGGTTCAGAGATAATGACTGTCTTTAAGAATCTGGACATTGGGGTGCCTGGGTGGCTCAACAGGTTGAGCGTCCAACTCTTGATTTTGGCTCAGGTCATGATCTCAAGAACCATGAGACTGAGCCCCATGTGGGGCTCTGTATTGACAGCACAGAGCCTGCTTGGGATTCTCTTCCTCTCTCTCCGCTCTTCCCCTGCTCTCTCGCTCTCTCTCACCCTCTCAAAATAAAAAAATAAACTTTAAAAAACTGAATGTTGTCATTTGTACAAGAAAATAGATTTATTTTTGCCCTACTCCTGAGGGCAGAAGTCAAGTTGAATAAAGACAGACTAGGGGCTCAATGAGAGGAAGAAACAGTTCATAATGAAGACTGTCTCAATGTGGATTAAGTTGTCTCAAACTGGACTACATTTCCCGGCAGAGCAGTGAGTCCCTTTCTGACAGTACTCAAGCAGAGGCTAGGTGACAGTCTACAGAGTTTTAAAGCAAGAACCCTTGCCCTGGGTAGGAGTTGGGGTAAAGTGACCTCCAGGGTTCCTCCATCTCTACTGCAATTCTATGATTTCGTGCTGGAAGGAGGGGTGAAGCATTCGCCTGGGAGTTTGTTTATACCCAAGGGCTCAGCACACTTGTTAAAATGTCAGTGCTGTCTGCATTACATGTCCCATTTGGGAGATGTGATCGGGCCACTGGGGACTCCGAGAAAGCCTGGGAACATCCCTGCTCCTTTGTCTAATGTATTCTTTTCTTCATGTAAAATACATTCAACACCTCAGAGTTTTCAAAAGATGAGTAGACAATGAAACAGTCACAGGAGACTCCATCAGTCATTGGAAGATTAAAGGCACTTCTAGAATGTTATGACTGGGAGGGATGGCAGAGGTCATTTACTTTAACGTCATATCCAATTCAGGAATCCCTTCTACTTATAAGACTTGTATGGATCTAGGCTGTCCCACTGATTAAATTGTATAGAAGGAATTATTGATATGAAATTGATATGAAATTGATATGAAATTGATATGAAATCTTCCAGATTTGGACCTGGTGAGCTCTCTGGGACTCTTCCTGGAAGTGAGGATCTGAGGATGCCACCATTTCTCCACTTGGACTTGTCCTCTCTGGGTTAAATGTCCTCAGTTCCTTCAGCTCCTCTTGGATGCCACTGTCTCCAGATGTGTCATAGTGCAAGTCTGTGCCTAGGTTTTCACGTGTCCCCAATGGGGAGGACTGTGCACAGAAAGGAGCCAAGGATTGGGTATAAACAGTGACTGCACCCTAATTCCAAGTGAGAGAGGGTAAGAATTTAGGGAATGTGTCGAAAGGGAGGTGGGGAAGTGGAAATCTGGCTCTAGGGTGAGAACCAGACCAGCCTGGTACCAGCAGGAAAATGACCTGAAACCCAGGCCAGCCACAGCCACAGATGGGATCTTGTCACCAGTCTGAGCAACATCACCTTTATTGTCTACATCAGCAGAGGAGAGGAGGTGGGGGCACAGGGGTGGTGCTGGGCTGAGACATAGTGTGTGCATTCTTCAAACAAAAGGAGGCAGAACTGTGACAAATACAACATGCTACTTAGACACAGCTCTCCACTTGGAGTAGGTCATTAAAGTCTTTCTTATGCCGCCCTGGTGCCTGGCCTGTGACCTGGGTCTCTGGCACAGCCGCCTTACATCATGAGCCCCTTCTGTGCCTGGCTACCTCCTTCCTGGGGAGACTGGATGATGACTTGCTTTGGAGGACACACTGGGCCGTGTTCCTCCTTGGGCAACTACTTCCCCCATGAGACTCGCAACATCTTGTCTACTTGACCACAGGCCTCCCCAATGACGTGTCTCCTCAATGACATGCCTCCTAACCTCACGCCTCACCCCCATAGGCTCTTAGCCTCATCTGTCACATTTTCCCCTGCTCCCGTTGGGGCTTCCTTCCCCAAACCCTGGAGAAGCTATTTTGCAATGACAGGGTTAAGGATTCTCCACAGCCCCCAGCCTGGGGACAGCTGCTCGTGTAAAGAAAGAAAGGGATTTGCCACCAGCACTGTTAGTTTCCGTAAACTCCACAAACAGAAATACCTACTCCCAGAATAACCAGCCATCCCCTTGACAATACTACATATTGATAAAGGTAGGTTTAAAATGTATGTAATGATGCTCAGTTTTGGTGGATTGGTTAACATCACCTACCACATGGGCAATTTTTGTTTTTGAGATCTTCCCAAACAAGCTTCTAAAAATAGCCTTATGGCTGATACCTAATTGCATTTTCTAACAGAGTCATTCTTCATGTGAAGATAACAGTCTCTGGAATCGGCTGGATCTTGCATTTCCACAGGTTTTGGCAAAAGAAGGAGGTGAGGGGGATTGCAAAATTCACTCAGCATGCAGCTTGCTGTCATTAGCATGGTGATAAATTTGCTGGTTTTGGCCTGGATTCCTGGACACATCCCCATGCAGAGGTATGGAAAAGAGATGAAACGGAAACAGAGAACTCCCAGCCTGAGGCAGGACATGGTCAGGGAGGAAGCCAGGTGGGGGTGGTGGGGAGAAGGGGGAAGGCTCTGCTTGTAGGAGCATGGTGGTAATTAGTAATCTTGTCTCCAGTAATTTACAACAGCACATGCCAGAAACACCTTCTCTCCCTTTCTGGTTCATTGATCACCAGAGTGGGGGTGTGAGGAGGGGGTGGTGGGGTACCTGGAGCCTGAAACGACCCCTGGGGAGCTCCAGAGGAGACACGTGATCTAAGAAACCACCATGTGCGGGGTAGCATGGTATATGGTGCTTCTGTACCAAGTAGTTCATATGAAAAGTATTATCATCTTGCAGAAGCAACACTTATTATTTTTTTTTACAGTGATCATCTTTTGGATAAAACCATTTTCCTTAAAATTCACATTTTATTTTGCATGCCTGTTAGTTTGAAGCTGCTGGTCTAGAGCAGAGCTCCTCACTTCCGACTTCCCCAGTATGGCCGTCTGCACGCTGCTCATGCGGGTTCCATGATGTGGCGCCCTACTGAGGATGCGGACACCACTATCAAGCGGTGAATATTTATTGCTTATGCACTATACATTAACGACTTGGTTATACGTGCTGTGGAATATACAAACTAGTTAAGAAGGCTCTTCTAGTTCAAGAAAGTTAGCATGAGGGGTGTCTGGGTGGCTCAGTCGATTAAGCATCCGACTTTGGCCCAGGTCATGATCTCATGGTTTGTGGGTTTGGGCCCTGCATCGGGCTCTGTGCTGACAGCTCGGAGCCTGGAGCCTGCTTCGGATTCTCCTGGCAGGTCTTGCTCTTCCCTCATGGATGGTTTGATTTACAGCACTTGGGGGAGCTGTCGCCGGTCACTGGGAGTTGGACTCGAGATGAAGCAAACCTCTTTGCCATTGTGGTTAAACTAGAAGATAATCACAATCTTGTATCTACAGAGTTAGGTTCAGATCCCAACTCTGCTACTTCTAGTGGTGGGAACTGAAGAACCTAGGTTATTTAACATCTCTAAGCCTCAATTTTATCATGTGACAAAGGGGCTGTAATAAAACAACCGGAGAATACCCGTTTTTCCATATCTCAAGACTCTTGGGAGGATGAAGGGATGATGTATGAACCTATGTGACATGCCAGACTAGTTTTAGGAACGGAGGCACTTTCAGACATATCGAAAGGATACTCTATTCATAAGACGCCAGCCTGAACAGCAAGTGGCAAAATGTTGAATCAATGGTAGACATAAGTTTAGAGGAGGAAAGGCAGGTTAGTGGTATTAGGAAAGGCATCATCACTACAGATGAGCCTTGGATGGATCCTGAAGTGGGCAGAGGTGTTAAGGTGGGGGATGGGAAAGGGACTGCAGGCAAAGAGAACCATGGGAGAAATAGGGTGGAGAAAGCAAGGCATATGCTCATTTGGGGCAGGGATTTGGAAGGGAGGGTTTGAGTAGAGAAGTAGGGTTGTGGGGAGACTGCTGTCCAGGATCCTAGATCATTATTTTTTTTTAATGTTTATTTTGAGAGAGAGAAAAGAGAGAAAGTGAGAGAGCAAGCACAAATGGTGAGGGGCAGAGAGAAGGAGAGAGCGAGAATCCCAAGCAGGCTCCATGCTGTCAGTGCAGAGCCCAACGTGGGGTTTGAACTCACAGATGCTGAAATCATGATCTGAGTTGAAATCAACAGTCAGATACTTAACCAACTGAGCCACTCAGGACCCCCACTAGGCCATTATTAAGGACCATTTACCCAAGTAAAAATCTGTTCTTCTACTTCACTATAGTACTGTATGACATCTTGGTAAAAACAAATGGAAACAACTTCAGTAGCAGGATTGGGGTGAGGGGAGAATGCACAGAATTATGTTGCTTGCCTGAGGGGCCTCTTTGAAGGGGAAGGTCTAGTTAGTGGGTCTAAATTCAGAGTGTTGATTTTAGCTGTGCTGTGGGATGCCAGGTTCTTTGTACTCTAACACAGAGGACTGTGATTACCAAAAGGTTAGATTGCCTAAATAACGTCTGTAATGCTATTTATAAAATTAATGGGCCTAGCACAAATTATGTGTGTAATCCTTAGATGAATTTCCAACAAACAGGACTATGTAAATCCTTTGAAGTCTTAAGATCAGGCACATGTATCTCCTCCTTGCTAATATCTATTTCATCAGGTTGTATCTCAACTTGTTTGTATAAATTGAAAATCAACTGAGGCAGGCCACAACTCTTGCCACCAAATCAATGGGGAATAAAATCAAACAAGAGACTAATAAGAAGACTTTGCTAGATTAGATCTTAAGACAGATTTCTGAAGATGAGAAGTGGGACAGAAGTGCAAAATGGTAAGTGGAGTCTAAGCTTTTAGCTGGAGGGGCTCCAGTTTTGGAGGCCGGGAGATGACTAAAAGGGCACCATGCAAGGTGCAGTCTGAAGCTGCAGGGTGCGGTGAGGGTCCCGTGCCACCCAACTGTGGCTGAAAGGAGACTGAGGAAAAAAAAAGTGCTGCTAGCTGCTACCGAGGGCCATACTTCCCTTCCTACTGCAAGCTCATTGAGGAAGAAAGGTACAAACTCAGCCTCTCTCAGTCGCTACACCAAGCTGCCCACTGACGCTCTGACCAGATGGGCCACCTCCTGGTATCACTGTGGAACAGTGACTCCGAATGGTCTTCTCAACTGGCAGGGTGGGGCGGGGGGGTCTGGAGGGTCTGTGAGACAGAGAGGGATGAGCACAAGAAAAAGATACAGAGAGAAAAAGAAATCAAATGTATTTCATTAAAAATGAACCTGCCCACAAAAATGCCAAAATGTATGAATAGATCTAATACTAAAAAACGATAGTAAAATTAATAGCTGGAACATGAATTTATTACAGATGAAAGTAATTTTCTGGATAGACAGATACAGACATTTATTAATGCAGGCCCACAAAGGGCTGAATTAGTCTTACTCTTTAGGTTACAGCATATCATCCTTGTCAGTATGGACAAAGCCCTGCATGTATGTATATACGTATGTATGTATGTGTAGGTATGTACATGTGTGTGTATATATGCATGTGTACATGAGTGTGTTTATCCCTGTGCTTTATGCCCCATTGCTAATTCCCACCCCCCCCCATGCCTCTAAGAGGTGGCCATTCTGATTGGTTTGATGCAAACCCTTTAATCATATGTATTCTTACAATTTGTGTTCAAGTTTTCTATGCAGTTTTTAAGCTGTGAAAGTAATATTGTGCTACAGATCCAATTCTGTTTCCCACTGATTTATTGGTACTATGTTTGTGACATCCACCCATGTTGCTGTATGCACATCTAGTCCTCAGTTTCTAACTACTGCATACATTGTATACTGTGTAATCCAACCTTCTAACTTCCCTTCCCCAAGGGGAGGACAACTAGATTGCTTCCCACTCCCACTAACACAGACCGTGCTGTGACGGTCGTGCTGGAACATGGAATCTTACACGCCTGGGAGAGACCTCCTGCTGGCTTTCAGCTGGTCTGTATTAATTTGAGGTGCTGCCTTCCATAATGATGGTACCACTCAGCACTCCAGAGACAGACTGAAAAATAAGTGTGTTGAGCATACTCCCAGAGATTGCTGACAACTTACGCTTTCTTTAAAGAATAAGAAATCATACAACAAATAGGTATGAATAAGAATAGGTGGAGAGGAAAGACATTTTGAAATGAAAATTAGAGTCATGACTTAAACAACCAAAAACAATAGAGGGAATAAGGGGATAAAATCCCAAACAGGACATATTTTAAAGGTGAGTTTGTGATTGGAAAGATAATATGGAAAAAGTCACCCCAAACCCCTGCCGAAACATGGAATGGACAGCAAGACAGGAAATGGGAAAAGGCAGGTAAAAGTCCTAAAGGGGAGACCAAGAGGCATCACCAGTTGTCTGAAGAGAGTTCCAGAAGAAGGGAAGGGGGCATGGTGAAGGGGCAGTACTGGAGGAGACAGCAGGCATGTTTTTCCAGAACTGAAGAAAGGCAGAAACTGGCAGGTGGCAGGTGCACTCTGAGCACAGAGCAGCGCAAATGAAGACAGACTCGCCCCTGGACACATCACAGTGTGGGTGCCGACCTCCGGGGAGGAAGAGCCACTGTTCTCAGCCGCCAGCAGATCTGCAGCAGAACTCCACAGACAACAGCCCATGTCTCAGCCACGGCAAGGGGTGCCGGGGACAATGGAGGCAAGTAAACTGTCAACCTGAATTTTATATACGGTCCAACATTCAATCTTTGATGAGGGCACAATGAAGACGTTTTCTGTCATAAGAGGTTTAGGAGCATTTACCACTCACAGATGACTGCCCCCCAAAAAGGAGTCAACTGGGAGACAGCCAAGCATGGAGGCTCAGGATATGGACTCTGAAGACAGGTGCCCTAGTTGGCATACCAGCTGGGCTATCTACTAGGCACCTTTGTGCTAGCTACTGAATGGCTGTGTGCCTCAGTTTCCTCCTCTACAAAACAGAGATAGTACTGGTATCTGCTGTGAGGAGTGAATTAGGTCACATATAGTCCCTAGGATATAAGAACTGTAGAAAGTTACTATGATGATCAGCACTGTGTGTGTGTGTGTGTGTGTGTGTGTGTGTGTGTGTGTGTGTGTTGTGTGAAAACTGAAACTCTAAGTAATAACATGATGGGAGTAAGGTGAGCGGATGTTCAATGGGGGAGTTAAAATAAGCTGTACCCTGGATGTGGGTGGGTAGGTGGAGGGTACATCTGGAATAACTACAGACATTGTTATAGTTACTTTTTAACTCTAGAAGAATAAGAATACATACTATAACAACCAAATCAATAGAGGACCAGAAAAAAGGCAGCAGAGGACTGCAGGGAAGGAATGCCAAGATTTTAATAATTTAATAGAGCAGGAAAGGAGAAAGAGGAAGCAAAGAAGACAATGGGGAAAAAAAGGATATAAATGATCCTGTGGCCAAACAATGGCAAGAGCCTTACATACATACGAATATAATTCTGTGTGTGTCCATGCACGTACGTGGCCATATGAGCACGGAGGTCATGTGGCTGGACACTCACAAAGCTGTTAGGACGGGTTACTTGAGGGCGGAGAATGAATTGGGTTGGAGAGGTAGGAGCCAAGCAGGATGAAAAAGGAAGGGTACGTATGATTTATGATTTATATAAAAGCCTATGCATATTTATAAAAAGAAATCAAAGTTTAAAAACCCACTGCAATTTGCTTCCTTGAGAGGGAACAGGATGTTACTACAACATGCTGACAATCCTGCTTGGGTCCCTTCTGGGCAGTGACATCATCTATCATGGGTGCTGACTGAAAATGTTCCTGGCCCGGGTCCCAGTGCCAGGGCTGGGGGTGAGGAGGCATGCCGGCCTATTTGTCAGTCTTCTGTTATTGCCCTGGACCACGTGCAAAAAAGGTGAGGGCAGAAGATGAAGAGCCAGAGGAAGCCCAGCCCTTCCCAAGTCAAGGAAGCCCTTGGCTGCCACCGTAAACCAAGGGATCTCCACCAGCCTGGGTGCGGGGAGGCCCCTGAGAAGCCTTCAACCCTCCCTTGGAGCAGGGAAGACTGGACCTTTCCTGGATCACCCAAAAAGAAAGGTTCAGTGACGGGGCACTGAGTGGGAGGCCATGAATGGTCTAAACGCCAGGCAAATGTTTTTAAGCCTTCTCGTTCCAACATGACATTTCAATTCTCCAGATTTCAAGACTTTTCTGCCCCTTGGTAACATTATTAAGTTGCAGAGAGAGGAAAAAATGCAGCTCATTCTTAATATCAATAATTTCAAGAAAAACACATGGTAACTTGCCTTGATTTTCCCCACCGGGATTTTCTCAAGAGCAGCCCGTCACCTTGGCCCTATCTTGCAAAGCAGGATGTGCCCCATAATTGATGAGCATTTCAGCTCGGGATGAAAACACCAGACAGCAGTCTGGGCTTCAGGACAGCTCCTTTCTTATCGCCAGGACAGTACATGATGATCACATTTTGGGGGAATGCTCTCATTTATAAAAAATGACCAAATTATACCATGTCTGGGAGACCTGATTCTTTTCCTATGGGATATTCATTCCGGATACCCAAGTAATCATAATAATCATAGGAGATTAGCATGTTCTGTCTGAAGCTTAGGCATTTGGCTATTATATACATTTAATTAAGCTAAGGAGCTCATTGATATCACTATTCCAGTATGTGATAATATTCCATAAACATATTCAGAGAATTAAGTAAATAAGTGCATTTGTTAAAGGCTCAAATAAATGTGCAAGTAGGTAAGCATCAGGAAAATTTTCAGCTTAGCAACCAGCATGAATTGTTAAATACTAACCATCTCAGGGAGCTGAGGGCTCATGATTGTGTTGGCATCCATTCAAAAGATGTTACTTTAGATGCTTGGAAGGTCTTATGTCAGCAAGGGAAGGATAGAACCAGCTTTGAAGACCTGCCTTGGAGGAGTAACTATGGACCACAATCTTTCTTTCTATTTGAGGACGTGGTTCTGGTTTCTAGGGCTGCTCTCGGGGGACATGGGGAGGGTCCATCCAGCATAGTCTCTGGTTTCTATCCTGAAGCTCCAGAGGTAGCACAGGGGACACTCCCAGAGAAACCTGGGCACATTCGAGCCTCCTCTCTTCCAGTGTGGGTGGGTCAGGCATAGTCTACTTATTCCCAGTACCCTCCACCCCGCACCGCCCCACTGGAGGCTAGTTTGTACTGGCCCCTTATGAACCGTGGAGGTAGAAGGCAGGGCTCACTTAAGGGGTGTAAAGTAGAGCCCAGGCACTAAGATGTTTGATTTGGCAGTGTATCTACTTTTTAGATGAATTCAAACATAAAAGCTTTCTACAAATGCAGGACCCCACATACAAAACCTCTGCCTTCTGATCATTACTCACCCTCAAATTCACAATTACTTTCATTAGTAGCTGGGTCTTTCATAGTCCTCTATACAGTCAAATATGATTGATTTCTGTAACTGGAAGTAAATGGCTTTTTAATAAGCTTGCTTGAAATGCTGGTAGTGATCGTCCTCTGTTTTCAGGGCCTGGGATGATTACTACCCTCATTCTTTTATTGCTTTTTTTCTTCTTCCAGAAAAGAGCACTAGAACTCTTTCTCTCTTTTTTTTAATTAAAAAAAGATTTTAATATTTATTTTTGAGAGAGAGAGAAAGAGACAGAAAAAGAAGGAGACACAGAATCTGAACCAGGCTCCAGGCTCTGAGCTGTCAGCACAGAGTCCTACATGGGGCTTGAACCCACAAACCATGAGATCATGGCCTGAGCCCAAGCCAGAGGCTTAACTGACTGAGCCACCCCGGCGCCCCAGAACTCTCTCTCTTTTTGTTTCTGTTGTGGCTAAATATTATCAAAGAGGAGAGGGTAGGAAAGAGAGAGGCAAAGACTCGCTGACCATTTTGCAGAGGATGTTTTAAAGAAATGACATGGTTCAGGGAGAATATGGTTTCCCCTCTCTGAACTTGAGTTCTGCCTATGTGAAATGCTAGTATGTGTGGCTCTATTTCTGTAAGGATTCCCCTGCTGCTCATTTTTGGCAGATAAGTGGAAAATAAGGAAACCCAAGGAGTTAGGATCAGAAAAGGAGGCAAAACAGATAGCAAAACTGGAAGGGAGATTTCTGCGGTGAAGTTTTGGGAGAGATGAAGGGCGGGGGGGAGTAAACACAGCCTGAGAAGCACTTTCTTCATTCATCAGAAGGAGTGGGGTGTGGGGGACTGGGGAGTTGAAACATGTGGAAGCGGGGCTGATGGCACAGGTCTTGGTGCTGTGTCTCTGGGGAGTCAACTATTCCAAGTAGTCAGATCAGGCAGTGAACACGCAGAAGTAAAACAGACACAGAGAAGGAATTGCCATAATATGCAAGATAAAGATAACTTACCAGCTTCATGTTGGAACTTTTGGGGAGAAAGATCCTGAAAAAATTTCAGTGTATTAAGGAATGATAAGTGGAAGTTAAATATACACAACCCATTATGACAAAATGAAGATGAATTAGATGCTATTGTATGTTCTTTAGTGTCTTGGCTTTAGTGTTTTGTTCTGATGAATCTACAAACATTTGTAGGGCCTTTCAGAGGTTGACTTGCCAACTCAATTTTTTCATATAAAGGTTTAATTCTTAATTATGGATTTTCTTATCACAGGGATATTTGGGTCCCTCAGGGCTGGGGATGGATGGACAACTGTACTCTACAAATTAGACGTGTATGTCCCAGGGCACAGCAATTGCTGAGAACTCTCATTACAGAAGAAGCTGCTTTTTGTTCAGCTCATGGAGTGTGCTGATCATCAGCTGCTCCAGGGGCCTAACAGGGGCCAGTACCCAGACCTTCACATTCTTTGAACTTGGGGAGATTAGAATTTTCAGAATTAGAAGCAGACTCTGCCTCCTACAAGAGAGTCTAGATATTATCTTCAAGGCAAACAGCTGTGTTTGAGATAATCTAATCATTTAATGGACCACTTGAGGTCCATATTTATAAGACTAAGCTCCAGTCTTATTGGGGAAGCTCTAAAAATGAGATAACCCAAATGCAGGTGTTTCAGGGTAAGAGTTAGGTGTTCTGTGTTCAGAAACACACACTGGCTGTGCTTCTTCTAGCAGAGTTCTGGCCTGTGCAGCTAGAGATTTTTTTCCCCTAAATCTAAAATACAGACTGTCATATGCCTTAAAAGTAGGGTTTGTGTTTTCATGGTATAGCTGATTCTATGGGTCAATTTGGCTGAATGGTGTCCAGATGTTTGGTCAAATATCAGTGTGGATGTTGTGTTTACATGTGATTAACATTTATATCAGCCGATTTTGAATAAAGCAGACTTCTGTCCATCATGTGGATGGACCTCATCCAATTAGTTGACAACTTTAAGGGGAAAAAAAGGACTGAGGCTCTCCGAGGAAGAAGTAAATCCAGAATGCCTTGGGGCTCGAGTTACAACATCAACTCTTCCCTGGGTCTCCAGCCTATAGACTTAGCCTGCTGGATTTGCACATGCCAGCCTCCACAATGACATGAGTAAATTCCTTAAATGAATCAGTCTCTCTCTCTCTCTCTCTCTCTCTCTCTCTCTCTCTGAGCCCCCCACTCCCCCGCACACAAGCTATTGGGTCTCTCTGGAGAAGCTTAATACAGATGGTATGGGTGTGTGTTCTTGTCCAAGCACTTGTTCTAGTACTTTGCAAGCAGAGGACAGACCATGGTGGCATAAATATGCAGGTCTAATCTGGTCTTCACCTTGCACATAAATGGAATCTTCTCATTTAGGTACTGAGGGGTGATCATCATAAAGGGAAAGACACTACTGGTATTTGGAGATCTGCATCTGGTCCTGCACACTAAAGAGCTCCCCAACTCTACAGGCCAATGGCATCCCTACTGAGAAAGGTATGGCAAAGAGCTGGTCATGGGGTGCGGCCTACCTGGACTAGTGACTTGCTTGTGTCATTTAAGACTGAATAGCCCAGAGTTTGGGAAAACAAAGTGCTGTGAACTATTTTTCAGGGCTAAGAGTTCAGCCAGTGGCCTTAGAGAGAGTGAATATATGAAGGGGTGGTCGGGCCTGGAGGCCAAAGCAGGCTGCTGCTTGGAATGCCTGGCTGAGGCCCAGAGCCACCGTGTGAAAGCCCCCTAAGAGCCCCACCTCCAGAGGTAGCAGTTCTCCCACAGCCCTTTCCATTAGCCCAAGCCTTTGGTAAGGTCATAGAAAAGTTGGCCTGGCCTAGTCCAGTGTGGCAGCCCAGGAGGCAGGGTCTCTGGGGCTGGAGCAGTGGCCACCAGCAATGCTGCCATCAGAGGACAGCAGGCCCAGCATATCCACATATGGCGGCCTCTGCAGTGTGGACAAAGACGAGGGGGCCAGGGAAGATGAGGGGTCCTAGGCATGTACGTACGACAGAGCATCCAAGAGGCCGTCCTTGGGGACCTTCTCAGGTTCAGTCTGGCAACTTGTTTTGAGATGAATGGACTAATTTTTATCAGGAAAGCCAGTAGGAACTTCAGCCATAATAATTTGGGAATAGAAAAGAGAATTAGCTGCGTTTGGTTGTCACTGGCTGGTGAGGTCAGGGACACATATGTGAGACTCATTGGGAGGATCTTCCCCTGATGCTGTCCCCCCTCCAAGAACAAGAATGGATGGCCTGTAGGGGCAGGTGAGAGGTATGAAGGCCGTGCAACTGGAAAAGGAAAGCATCTTTCAAACATATCCTGGATGAGTCTATTCCTAACTGATGTCAATTCCAACTTCCAAATTTCTCAAGAAATGAGATCTGGTTAAACTTGTTCATTTTTGCCCTTCTTAAAAAATATCAAATGGGGCATCTGGGTGGCTCAGTTGGCTAAACGTCCAGCTCTTGATTTTGCTTCAGGTTGTAATCTCACGGTTGTGGGATGGAGCCCCACATGCTCAGCACAGAGCCTGCTTGGGATCCTCTCTCTCTCTTCCTCTCCCTCTGTCTCTCCCCAGCCCCCCCCCTCTTTCTTTTTAAAAAAAAAGTTAAAAAAATATCAAAAGCTAATATTTTGCAGATGGCTTTACACTGGCCACACTGGCCAGGCTTCGTGGGGTCCAAAACAAACACACCTGATCTACATTTGGTCAGCACTGGGAGGCTCTAGAAGGCCAAGGAATTAACAGAGGAATCCAAGGATTGTTCCTTATCCTGAAAGACCTCAACTTGAAATAGCTCTTGCTTTGTAGAACTTGTGTAAGTGTGCCAAGGAGGGGGAGCAGGGCTGTGGGGGAGAAGCTTGTGAATCCATTCAGGTTCCATGAAAGGATTTTAATGCTGATCTGTCACTGGAAACAGATATGACTCCTACTTCATGGTGATGAATATTTATAATCTTTTCTCCTCATCCTCCAGGGTGTCAATGAAGAGTGATACGTGCGACATGCAGTTTTTGGTGAGAACCTCACTCTGGGCCTTAGGATGCGTCTGCTGCAGACAATATGCTTGAGGAAATAATTTTCTGTACCACAGAATCTCAAAGATCTGTTTTCTGTGGAACTATGTTAGCAGACTGGTGTGAATGATCCTTTGGGGTTGTTATTTTAACAAGGAGGGGCCGTTTCATGGACCTGGTGGTTTTTACCTGGATCTAAGGAAATCACCAACTATGCTAATACAATAGATGGAAGATAGGTGACGTAAGATCTTGCATATATGGCAAGAAAGTGACAGTGACAGCTAAGCATCTGGATGCAAACAGAGTACCCCTAATTCCTATCAGTGTGACATTGTCAATGCTGACAGTGACATCTAGGAAGCTCTCGAAGGAGCCTCAGGGCTTCCTGCAGTTCCCCAACCCACTCCAGCACTCTCAGATCCAGCCTGCATAACCCCGCTCACGGTGTTCTCCGACTTCCCTGAGCCATTTGAGTTGTGGTGGCCTCCTATCTTAATGTAGTGTCCTCTAGGAGCAGACCCCAGGACAAGGAGCTTATTTGGGAAGTGATCCCTGGACAAACTGATAAGAAGGAGGGGACTAGTAGAGGTGGCAATGGCAACCCAGCGGCCACTGTGGCCAAGTCCAGTTCAATGGCACTGGGCACCTCTGGGGAACAGTGGAGGACACAATACCTCCAAGTTGTCCGTGCTTTGGGGTAAGGGAGGTGGGGTATGTATACACTAACTTCCAACAGACATCAGTTGAGGTCTCCAGGGCGCGGGGAGAGGTGTTAAGTCCCTGGTGCTAGCCCGCCCTCCATGGCCGCTGACTGTTTCAGGAAGACTGGAAGGTGTGAGCAGAGGAGGCCTTGCTAACGTGCACACACAAGGCACTGGAGGGGATATGGGTGAGGCTCTGACAGCATCTGCTCCATCCTCTATTTCTTGTTCTTCAGTCTCCTTGTCTGAGAAAGATCAGTACCTGCTACAGCTAATGCGGTCTCTTAAAAATAGAGCTTAATTCTCTGGCAACCAAACCAGCAGAGAGAGAGAGAGGGCCAGAAGAAATTAAACATTCCAGCCAGTCTGCTGCCTGATTTCTTATAGGCCTAACTAGTATTCTGGGGGCTAGGTTTTCTGACCTAGTTTTCTGTAGCAGCTACCAGTTTCTAGTGACCATATTCTAATAGAAACCAGACTGCCCAGACCGTGGCTCCCATTCTGCATGCTGGGGTAAGTTACTCTCTCTCTTGCTGCCTCTGTTTCCCCTTTGGGGAGATGAGCTTTCACGTGGTGCAGTGGAAGGAAAGCAGTGATGTGCTGCCATGGGGGTAAATGTCACTTCCCTGGCAGAGGTGGGCTCCATCTGGGGGCATGAGGGACTTGTGCCATTTCAATGAGTCACCTTAAGGCAATGAAAACAATGCACCCTCCTCGGCCTGGGTCCCTGTGCCTGTTTTACTTTGTTCTATGCCTGGTAGAAACTGGCAGCTATGTAGGAAGTCAGGGAAAGACATGTCTGGCTGTGGGGCGGGCAGGGGGCCGTGCTCCATGAAATGCTGCTATGTGGGGAGAGACTAAGAAATAAGCAAACTGCCTTTAGTGAGACACAGACCAAAAAGTCTCCTGACGCGTGTTTAAGAAACCCACAGAATTTACTGGGTGGAGCATATAAGGAGAAGCTGTACTATAGACGATTCTCTCTGCTAAGATGTCTCCTAATCTTTCACAGGACACTTATTTGTGGTGACCTGTTACTCCACCAACAGAGCCAGGCTGAGAAGCCCTCACCATGTGGTGTTTTAGGGGCTCGACACAGTAACCCCAGGGCTCAATCCTGGAGTCTTCTTTGTCCTACTTCTCAACCAACTTCTAAGCACCCCAAGGATGTGACTCTTGGGATTTTTGTGCCCCCCCAACAGCCTTGAACTTCATAGATGCACAAGAATTGTCAAATAAATAAATCACAGGACCTAGAGTTTCCACTGATATTCCTGATCAGAGAAGCCCTTAATTTCCTACTGTTTCACTTCTAATGCCAAACTGCCCAAACTCAGTAAACCTGTGGTAAAGACTCTTACTCTGTTCAGTCCAAATAGTTGAACACTCCTTCCTGTATCCTCAACCCACACACAATTGCCAAAGGCACCCTTTCTCTAGAAATTAAAAAAAATTATGTTCTCTGCATCAGATTCATTTCAAAATTATAGCTGAGGTGCAGTTTAATCCTACCTCCTGTCTTCTTTCTTTGGTGGACTCATACCTTTTAAATTATTTATTTATTTTTATTTTTAATGTTTATTCATTTTTGAGAGACAGAGAGAGCATGAGCAGGGGAGCGGCAGAGAGAGAGAGGGAGACACAGATTCCAAAGCAGGCTCCAGGCTCTGAGCTGTCAGCACAGAGCCTGACGCGGGGCTCGAACCCACGGACTGTGAGATCATGACTTGAGCTGAAGTTGAATGCTTAACTGACTGGGCCACCAGGCACTCCTATTTCTTTATTTTGCTTTTAGAGAGAGCGCACACATGTGTGCGCGAGCCAGGGAGGGGCTGAGAGAGAGGAAGAGAGAGAATCCCAAGCAGGCTCCATGCTCCCAGCACAGGGCTCAGTCTCACAAACTGTGAAATTATGAACTGAGCTATAACCAAGAGTAGGATGCTTAACCAACTCAGCCACTTCGGTGCCCCTTATTTTTAAATTTTATTTTTATATTAAATTAACATATAGTAAAATTGACTTGTGTGCGTTTGTGTGTGTGTGTAAGCCTGGGCAGTTCTATGAGATCTAACACATACATAGATTTGTGTAACCATTACCTCAATCAGAATTCCCCCAAGTTCTGTTGTCCCCCAAAGTCCCTTCAGCTCTGTGGAGTCATACCCTCCTCCAACCCCGCTTGCCATCACCATAGTGTTTCTTTCTCAGAAGGTCATACAAATGGAGTAAGAGACTGGCGTCTTTTATGCTGCACAATGCCTCTGCGGTTTTGCGTGACACGTATAAATGTGTCAGCAGTTTGTCCTTTTTATTGCCCAGTACTATTCCATTCTAGGTACCACAGTTTATCCATCCACTTGTTGACAGACATTTGGGCTATTTCTCATTGTTGGTCATTAAGAAGAGAACTGCTATGAACATCTATAAGCTTTTGGGTTAACATAAATTTTCATTTCTCTAGGCTAAATACTGGGTTGTATGATATGTCTATGCTCAACTTTATAAGAAACTGCCAATTGTTTTCCAAAGCGTCTGTACCATTTTGCATCCTCACTAGCAATATCTGGGTCCCAGCCGATCCAAACCCCTTGCTAGTGTTTGGTACTGTCAGTTTAGAAAAAAAAATTTTTAAGCTATTTTAATGGGGATGTAGTGATACCTCAGTATTGTTTTATAAACATCTTTTTCTTTCCTTTTCTTTCTTTTCTTCCTCCCTTCCTTCCTTCCTTTTTTTCAGGAGAGTGCAAGTCAAGGAGGGGCAGAGTGTGCAAAAGCGAATCTAAAGCAGGCTCCATGCTCAGCGTAGAGCCCGATGTGGGACTTGATCTCACATGAAGGATCATGACCTGAGCCAAAATCAAGAGTTGGGTGCTTAACCTACTGAGCCACCCAAGCGCCCCAGCATTGTTTTCAACTACTTTCTTCTAATGGCTAATGATGTGGAACATCTTTGTCTGCGTTCATTTGCCGTTCATATGTGCTCCTGAGCGAACTGTCTGGTCACCAGACACTTGGACACCGCGCCCCCCCCCCCCCGTCCCCCTGGCTATTACCCATTCTTTTTTTTTTTTTTCTTAAATAAGTGAGCTGTTTGTTTCCCAAGTATTGAATTTTTTTTGCAACTTTGTATTTATTTACTAATTATATTCTGAATCCAGGTCTTTTGTCAGAGATGGTATTTGAACATCTTTTCTTCCAGTCTGTCACTTGTCTTTTCATTCTCCTAGTAACATCTTTCATGGAACAGAAATTTTAATGATAATAAATGCAATTTATCACTGTTTTTTTCTTTGATGGACTGCACTTTTGGTATGATACCCAAGAATCCTGGCCATGAAGGGTTTCTCTAATGTTTTCTTCCAAAATTTTATTGTTTTACATTTTACATTTGATCTTTCATCTATTTTGACTTAATTTTTGTGTATGGTATAAAAGTAGGTTTTTGTTTTGCATGTGGATGTCCAATTGTACTAATACTGGTTGTCAAAAAGATGATTCTTCCCTGTTATGTTGGCACCTTTATTGAAAATCAATGGACCTTCAATGTGTGGGGTCATTTTTTTGTACTTTCTAACTTGCCCCATTGATCTGCATGGCCATCTTTTTGTCAATGTCAAAACTGTCTTGATCATAGCAGCTCCTAGTACGTCTTAAAATTGGGTGGTGCAAGTCTTCAGCATTATTCTTTTATAAAATTGTTCTGACAATTCTAATTCCATTGCCTTTTCATAAACATTTTGGAATCACCTTCTCTATAACTACAAACAGTTCTGTTCAGGTCTGATTAGACTTATATTAAAGCTAATGATCAGTTAGAGAGAACTGATATCTTTTCTATATTGACTCTTCTAATTTACGAACATAGCATGTCTCCATTTACTTGGATCTTTTTTTTTATTTCTTTCATTAGAGTTTGGTAGCTTTTGGCATGGAAATCTTCCATATGTTTTACTAATTTAATACCTATTTATTTTTGAACTACTTAAATTATTTATTAATACACATGTTATATAACTATATGATACATAAAAGTATAAAATAATGAATATTTAATTTTGAATGTCAATTGTTCATTCTTAGTGTATAACGTATGATTAACTTTTGTGTATGGACCTCATATCATGTAACCTTGCTAAACTCCTTTATTGCTTCTAGGAATTCTTGTAGATTCTTGGAATTATCTAAACAGAGAAATATATCATGTGTAAATAGAGACAGTTTCATTACCTCTTTTCAAATTCTATGCCTTTAAATTTTTTTTTGAAAGTGTTTATTTATTTTTGAAGGTGAGAGAGCGTGGGTTGGGGAGGTGCCAAGAGAGAGAGGGAGACAGAGAATCCAAAGCAGGCTCTGTGCTGTCAGTGCACACCTGATGTGGGGCTAGAACTCACAAAACATGAGATTACGACCTGAGTCACCAAGGTGCCCCTCTGTGCACTGACTAGACCTTTTGGCATTGTATTAAATAGGACTAGTAAGAATGAATAATTTCAATTGTTGCCTATTTTAGAGAGGGAAGCATTAGTATGATGCTAACTGTGAGTTTTTAATAGTTGCCCTTCATCAGGTTGAAGAAGTTCCTTCTATTTCTAGTTCACTAGAGTTTTTGTTGTGAACGAATATAAAATTTTACCAAATATATTTTTGCTTCAATTCATATGATCATGTGTTTTTCTTCCCTAGCCTGTTAGTATGGTAGCTTGTATCGGGTGACTTTTGAATACCAACCCAGAATTGTTTTCCTGAGGCACACCTCATTTAGTTGTGATGCATTATTCTTTTTATATATTGCTGGATTCAATATGTTAGCCTTTTTTTTCCTCCCTAATAGGCTCCACGTCCAGCATAGAGCCTAATATGGGACATAAACTCATGACCCTGAGATAAAGATCTGAGCTGAGATCAAGAGTCGGATGCTTAACTGACTAAGCCAACCAGATGCCTCAATATGCTAGAATTTTTAATGTATTTTATAGAGGATATTAGTCTATAGTTTTCTTGTGATGTCTTCATTTGATTTGGTATCAAGATAATAATGTCCTCATAAAACGTGTCGGGAAATGTTCATGTATTTTTTGGAAAAGATAGTATGGAGTTGGTATTATTATTAATATTTCTTAAATGTTTGGTAGAATTCCACAGTGAAACTACCTGAGCTAGGAAATTTCTATTTTGGAAGACTTTTAACTATGAATTCAATTTTTTAAATAGATACAGAAGCATTTAGGTTACCTAGTTCTTGTCGAATGAATTTTAGTAGTTTGTGTCTTTAAGAAATTTGTCCATTTCATCTAAATTGTAAAATTTGTATAGATTGTTTGCAACAGTCCCTTATCCTTTCAATGAATGTAATGATATCCCTCTTTCATTCTTGTTATTGGCTATCTGTGTCTTTATTTCTTTGTCAATGTAGCTAGATGTTTATCAATGTTATTGATGTTTTCAAAGAACCAGTTTTGGTTTTATTGATTTTCTTAATTGTTTTTCTCTTTCCATTGATTTTTCCTCTTATCTTTATTATTTCCTTCCTTCTGCTTGCTTTGAATTATTTTGCTTTCTAGTTTTTTAAAGTGGTAGCTAATGTGGTTGATTTAGAGTTTTTTTCCTCCAATATATGTGCTTAACGCTATAAATTTCTTCCTAACTACTGCTTCAACTGCAACCCACAAATTTTGATTTGGTTTGTTTTCATTTTCCATTAGTTGAAAATGTTTCTAATTTCTCTTGAGACTTTCTTTCTGATTCATAGGGGTTTTGGGGAAAATGTATTGTTTAATTTCCAAGTTTTCAGTAATTTTCCATTATCCTTCTATTATTGATTTCTAGTTTAATTCCATTATTGTAAGGGAAACTATGCTGTATTTTTCAATTCTTTTAAATGTGTTAATGTTTGTTTTATAATCTAGACTATGGTCTATCTTGGTGAATGTTTCATGCACACCTGAAAACATGTATATTCTATTATTTTTAGAGTGTTCTGTAAATGTCGATTAGATCTGGTAAGCCGTTCATTTCTACTATATCCCTGTTAATTTTAAGTCTATTTGTTCTATTGATTACTGAGAGAAGAGTTTTGAAATCTTTAACTATAACTGTGAATTTGTCCAATTCTCCTTTAGGTTGTATCAGTTTTTGCTTCATGTATTTTGAAGCTCTGTTTTTAACACATATATTTAGAATTTTAACACATACACATTTAGTGAATCCACTTCTTGGTGGATTGGACCTTTTATCGTATGTCATGTTCCTCTGTATCTTTGTAATTAATTCTAAGCAATTCCCTTGCTTTGTAGTATACTCTGTCCGCTCCTACACAGTTGGTGGCAATGTAAACTGGTGCAGCCGCTCTGGAAAACAGTGTGGAGACTCCTCAAAAAACTATCGATAGAACTCCCCTATGACCCAGCAATAGCACTGCTAGGGATTTACCCAAGGGATAAAGAAGTGCTGAT